>NW_023330500.1:0-91563 GCF_011100685.1 Canis lupus familiaris | reverse complement strand
ACTTGATGCAATGGAGTGGAGATCATTTCCAGGGATCTTGTGTTTTGACACACTGGTCCTGGAGGAATGTTCAATGGTTCTATGGCTTGATTTTGTGGCCTTGAGGTTATGTCCACGATTCAGCAACTTTAAACTGTGGCCCTACAGTCATTTCCACAGTTTGCACAACTTCATGTCCTACCTGTGGACCTATCTCCTGGTGGCATGACTTCATGATCCAACGATGTGTGTTTATATCTCCAGACTCCATGGCTGGATACTGTGTTCTTGGGGTTATTCCCTCTGATTCTATGATATGTGAATGTGATTTTTTAATCATCCCGATAGAATCCATGACTTGAAGCAATGCTACAGGAGTTACCTTCACATTATCTGTGACGTGATTCGGTGATCTGGAGGTCATCTTTGATTTCATAACTTGATGCTGAGGACTTGATGTTACCTCCACTGATTCAGTGATTTGATATGATGGTTTTGTGCTTACACTCACTCTTTTCATCGTTTCCACTGGTTCCCAACTTCATCTGGTGGCTGTGGGAACAAACCCACAGATTCTGTCACTTCTGAATGTGATTCTGGGATGATCCCCATTGAATCCATGACTTGAAGTAATGCCAATGGAGTTACCTTTATGCTATCTGTAACTTGATATGATAGCCTTGGGGCCAGCTCCACTTTAGTCACTTGGGTCTCATGCTGCTGCATCCTTTTTTCCGGAAAACCTATGACCCTCTGCTCTATACTAAGCTCTAGGATGTGTTTTGGCTTCTTCTGCAGGAAATTGGTTTCCCCTTGAACTATGTCAACTCCTAAACTTTTGGGAGGTGGAGTGCCCAGTGATGTAACTAAGGGCCTGGATTCAACGATTTGGGGGCCATCCCCCAGTTGTGACAGCTTACCTGGGATAAGTGACTGTGAAATTTTTGTTTCTGTTCTATTCAATCCAGATTCCACTCCAATATTCACATGGAGCTGGAATGATGGACAGTTTGGGGATTTATTGTTGATACTTTGTTCAGTGCTTTGATGGGTAGGCATAGATACCTGCATTTGAGGTTTCTCTGGTTCAGGGACTACTCCTCCTCGTGCCTCAGTTAAATAATGCAGCATTTCCCATGATTCCTTCACAGGCAGAGGAACTGTTTGTTCCTTCAAAGTACAAACCTTCCAAGCCATATGTCCTTCTAACTTCCACCTAGCCAAAGGAGAGAGCTGGAGTGGAGCCCGCCCTGAGAATCGTGGTCTTGCCTTGCAGATAGAACTTGACCCATGATCCAATGTCAAATGACTCTTGCTCCCTCTCCCATTCTTTGTTTGTTCTTGTTGACAGAGACCTGGGGATTCAAAAACAGAGCTTTGAGACCTTAATGGTGAAAGAGCTGCCAAATCCTCCAAAAGATTGATTCTCAAGCTGTGAGAGTTGAAAAGGGGGGCAGGGATGTGCCTTGGTTCTGAGCACAGAAGACTGGTTTTTGGGTAAAATGGGTAAACTAGGCTCTGGAGTTGACAGGTTGTTCCTTCAGAAATGACAGAAGGTGTGACAGGCTGGAGCTGTTGCATAATGATCCAGAGGAGATGCTGTGATCAGTAGAATGTTTTGCCTTCTTACAGCCACAACAGGGTAGAACAGGCTCCTGAGACACAAACACAGAGGAGGTGGAGGAAGAAATCATATTCCGAAGATTCTTGCAAAACATGAGTGCATAAGACTTGATCTAAGAAATAAAGAAAAATTCCATTTGCTTTGAAGCAGGAGAAGGTAGGAAAAGTAGGAAAAGGGAAAGATAGTGGCCATTTCAAATGTAAAATATTTTGACCTGAGGGAGTACAACAACAAAAGAGGTTGCTTTCCCCAACTTCAATTACTTTTTTTTTTTTTAATTTTTATTTATTTATGATAGTCACACAGAGAGAGGGAGAGAGAGAGGCAGAGACACAGGCAGAGGGAGAAGCAGGCTCCATGCACCGGGAGCCCCGACGTGGGATTCGATCCTGGGTCTCCAGGATCGCGCCCCGGGCCAAAGGCAGGCGCCAAACCGCTGCGCCACCCAGGGATCCCTCCAACTTCAATTACTTATAGAAAGAATTCCTCTACCAGGAGGAAAGGGAGGCCATTGTCTCCACTGCAATCAGAAATGATTCATAAAACAGTTGTTCTTAAACCGTTCTTGAACTCAGAATTTATCCCCACTATCAAAACTAACAACCAAACCAACGAACAATCTCTCTTTTCCCCTCTCTCTCCCCTCCCCTCCTTCCCTCTCTATAACCCTTCCTCCCTTCAGTCCCTTCCTTCCTCTCTCTTAAAAGTTCTACCAGCTTGGGGGTACCTGGCTGCCTCAGTCAGTATAGCATGGAATTTTTGATCTCGGGACTGTGAGTTTGCGCCCCACATTGGGGGTAGAGTTTACCTAAAAAAAAAAATACCAAAAACTTCCATCACTTTCAACCCCCACCCAGAAACTACCTTCCCTGACCTTGTGCATTCCAGATGTTTGAAGATCTGTTGAAGACTTCTGTTCATTGACCAGAGTATATATTCCTGGGCCCATCCCACAGGGAGTCTTGAAAAGCTGGATACAACAGAGTGTGTCAGTGTAATTGAAGTGATATTAAAAGTACTAATAAGGAAACCAATAAGAAGAGTGGCTTAAGTTAGAAAGGAAACTACTATCAGTCAGAAAAGTAAAACAGTACTAGGTATCTTTCTCCTAATTTTACAGGGTTTATCAGTAGGGTAGGCTGAAGAAAGAAAGAATAATAGTGACGATCAATTTTACTCACTTTGTCAGGTTAGCTTCAGAGCAACCCATTCTGAGATTTTCTTCCACTGGGAAGCTGGGAGCAGAGGTAAAGAATCTGTTAGAATCATAATTATTGATACCACCTAGTTCAAGCCACTTGTTTTACAAAGAAGAGATCGAAGGTGAAATCATGTCCAGGATCATAAAGTTAAGTAGTGATAGAGCTCAGACGTAATGTAGGTCTAAGTTTTTATATTTTAAAATATACTGTGCCACCTTTACCATGTAGTGGATGTAAGTCATTGGAAACAGCTGGAACAATCATGGTAGTAGGGGAGTTGGAGTAAGGGAAATAAATCTGTAATACATATTTTTTCCTTCAAAGGAGTCTATTCAGCGTCTATGGCAGGGGAAAAATGTATCGAAACTTCCCCCACTAAAGATCTCATCAAATTTCTTTCCTGATACTTTGAGTTTTGCATAAAAGGAAATTAGGAAAGAAAGCATGAGGAACAGAAGCATAGAAAGAACTATAAATCAGTTTACATCTCTTTGGAAGTTACCAGAAAGAATTCAGCATCTTTGCAGATGTTAGGAAGAATAGGCACATTTCTTTCACTTATACAATCTTTTTCAACCTACCTCCCTCTCCCTGTTATTAAAGTCTACAGTCTAAAAGCAGACCCACTGTTGATTTGTCATTAGCCTTGAGCTAAAGAATAAAGTATAAGATCTCTCTGACCTGTGAATTTCTGGATCTTTTTCAATTTATGCTGCCTTGAAGTCTAGAGGGGCACAAAAAGGAAAAAAATAAAACCAGAAAATGTTCTAGGTTAGAGAATTTATCAACAGCACATTTCGTCTTACAGATACAATTATTGATCCAGTTGGTAACCATAACCACAGCAACAATTACCACCCCATTCACTTATTCATAAATCATCTAATGAGCGCTTACTAACTTCTAGGCATTACGTTAGGTGCCAGGACTACAAAAGTTAATGAGATCCCTGTATTCTGGGAACTCCCATTACTGGGGAAAACAGAGGTCTAAACGCCTAAGTTACAATATCATGTGGTAACAGAAATATAAAGGTTAGGGAATAAAGAGGACAGTGGTTAACTGCCTGGGAAAAAAGGAAAAAATTACTCAAGAAATTGTCAATTGAACTGGAGTTTAAATTATCACCAGAAGATTTTTAGGTAAAGAGAGAGCATTCCAGCCAATGGGAACATCACCAAGAAGATTATAAAGTCATGATTTGTTGGGTGTACTTTTGCTAAGTAGTGAGAGATGAAACTAAAATATAGGTGGAAGCCAAGTTGTTCCAGGTCATTTATTTATTTATTTTATTTATTTATTTATTTATTTATTTATTTGACAGAGAAGAGATCACAAGCAGGGGGAGTGGCAAACAGAGGGATAGGGAGAAGCAGGTTCCCACTTGAGTGGAGAACCTATTCCATCCTAGAATCCTAAGATTATGACCTGAGCCAAAGGCAGACACTTAATCAACTGAGCCACCCAGGCACACCCCAGATCATTTTAAAGACAGAAGTGATATGTGTTGCCACTTCAAATAAAATAATTTTTATTTCTTCCTTTTGATTCAGGACATCAGTCTCTGAGAGTATATTAAAACAGTCTATACAATTTCATTCATGGTATTAGCAAATGTTTTAGCTAAGCAATCCGATGTTGGACAGAAGTGTTGAAAGTAAGATCTCCCAAGAACACTAAGGTGGTTTAACCTAAGAAAGTAAACCAATGTGATATACCACATTAATAACACAAAGAGAGCAGCACCTGGGTGGCTCAGTGGTTGAGTGTCTGCCTTTGGCTCAGGTTGTAGTCCCAGGGTCCTGGAATCGAGTCCCCCATCAGGCTCCCCATGAGGAGGCTGCTTCTCCCTCTACCTATGTCTCTGCCTCTCTGTGTGTGTCTCGAATGAATGAATGAATGAATGAATAAAACCTTTAAGAAATAACATGAAGAGGAAAAACCTGAACAATTATGTCAACTGATGGAGAAAAGGCATTGGCAAAATCCAACACTCACTCATGATTTATAAAAAATAGAAACACTCAACAAACTAGGGTTCGAAGGGATGTCCTCAATATAGTAAATAGTATTTATGAAAAACCCTCTGCTAATATCATTCTTCGCAGTGAAAGACTGAAAGCTTTGCCTTTAAGGGGGGGAACAGACAAGGATACTCACTTTCACTACTTTTCTTTAATATTGGACTAGAAACTTCAACCAGAGCAATTAGGTAAGAAAAATAAAAGCCATCTCAATTGGAAAGGAAAAAGTTAAACTATCTCCATGTCTATTCACAGATGACATAATCTTGTTGTCAGAAAATCCTAAGAATACACACACAAAATCCCAATTAGAGCTAATAAACGAATTTAGAGAAGTTGCAAAATACAGTAAATCAGTTGCATTTTTAAAAAGATTTTATTGGTTTATTTGTGAGAGACCCAGAAAGAGAGAGAAAGAGAGACAGGGGCAGAGACATAGGCAGAGGGAGAAGCAGACCCCCACAAGGAGACTGAGGTGGGACTTTACCCTGGACCCCGGATCACCCCCTGAGCTGAAGGCAGACGCTCAACCGCTGAGTCACAAAGGCGTCCCTGACATGTTGTTTTTAACTTGCTTTAACTTCAGAGAACAAACTGATAGTTACCAGAGGGGAGGTGGGTGGGGGATGGGTAAAAACAGGGGATTAAGAGTACACTTATCTTGACAAGCACCGAGTAATGTACAGAATTGCTGAATTACTATATTGTAAACCTGAAACTTATATAACACTGTATGTTAACCATACTGGAATTAAAATTTTTAAGTAATAAAATAAAATTTTCTGTTCTGAAGAAAGAAAGTGGTCTGTAGCCTAACAGCAGTAACAGAACCTGGGAACTTGTTAGAAAGGCAGACTCTCCAGCAGCCCCGGGGGTGCTCAGGGGTCTAGTGCCGCCTTCAGCCCAGGGCGTGATCCTAGAGTCCGGGTATCCAGTGCAGGGATGGAGTGCTGGGATCAAGTCCCACATTGGACTCCCTGCATGGAGCCTGCTTCTCCCTCTGCCTGTGTCTCTGCCTATTCTGTCTGTCTGTCTGTCTGTCTGTCTGTCTGTCTCTCATGAATAAATAAATAAAACCTTCAATAAAAATAAAAGAATCACAGGGTTAACCAACTGAGCCACCCAGGCACCCTCTGCCATTTTCCTTTTTTTATATAAATTTATTTTTTATTGGTGTTCAATTTGCCAACATATAGAATAACACCCAGTGCTCATCCCATCAAGTGCCCCCCTCAGTGCCCGTCACCCCCACCCCCCGCCCACCTCCCCTTCCACCACCCCTAGTTCGTTCCCAAGAGTTAGGAGTCTCTCATGTTCTGTCTCCTTTTCAGATATTTCCCACTCGTTTTTTCTCCTTTCCCCTTTATTCCCTTTCACTATTTTTTATAGTCCCCAAATGAATGAGACCATATAATGTTTGTCCTTCTCCGATTGACTCATTTCACTCAGCATAATACTCTCCAGTTCCATCCACGTCGAAGCAAATGGTGGGTGTCTGTCGTTTCTAATGGCTGAGGAATATTCCATTGTATACATAAACCACATCTTCTTTATCATCTTTCGATGGACATCGAGGCTCCTTCCACAGTTTGGCTATTGTGGACATTGCTGCTAGAAACATCGGGGTGGGGGATCCCTGGGTGGCTCAGCGGTTTAGCGCCTGCCTTCCGCTCGGGGCGTGATCCTGGAAACCCGGGATTGGGTCGCATGTCGGGCTCCCTGCATGAAGCCTGATTCTCCCTCTGCCTGTGTCTCTGCCTCTTTCTCTCTGTGTGTCTCTCATGAATAAATAAATAAAATCTTAAAAAAAAATCGGGGTGCAGGTGTCCCGGCGTTTCATTGCATCTGTATCTTTGGGGAAAATCCCCAGCAGTGCAATTGCTGGGTCGTAGGGCAGATCTATTTTTAACTCTTTGAGGAACCTCCACACAGTTTTCCAGAGTGGCTGTAGCAGTTCACCTTCCCACCAACAGTGCAGGAGGGTTCCCCTCTCTCCACATCCTCTCCAACATTTGTGGTTTCCTGCCTTGTTAATTTTCCCCATTCTCACCCCTCTGCCATCTTTCAATTGCATATGGGAATAATATTTATGAGAAGCATTCAGCCTGGCATTCAAAGCCCTCTACAATGTCATCTCTACCAATTTTCTAAAATTTTCTCTCATTGGGCTCCCTATTCTACGCTCCATCCTCATAGGTGTCCTCTCTACAAACACATCCAACACTCTTCAACTTCCCATGCTTTCTCTCAATCCATTCCCTACATCAGGAAAGTCTTCACTACTCTCTTCCATCCACACTATCCACCTTCAAAGCCCTACCCTTCCTCTGAAGCATAATTCAAACCCGAGCTTTCCAGAGGCATTTTATAGATCTCCCTGCTTCAAAACACTCCACCTCCAACGTCTGCAGCAATATTTATACTTCTGTTAACTCATCACGTTCTCTTTCCTTGGATTATATATACAGACCCATTTGATCATCTCCCCCAGTTCACTTTGAGCTCCTAAAAGGTGGGAGATGGTGTTTTATTTTTCTTCAATGTCTAGTATGCTACCACATATAATAGGTGCTCGAGGTTTGTTGAAACAAACTGAAAGGAACAGGATCAAGCATGACTTGTACTTATCGAAAAGACATGCATAGGAACGATCTCAACTCCCCTCTTTCCCCAGCCAGTTCCTCTCATGGCCCAAGATGTGGGAGTTGCCATGGCTTCGGGGGCAGAGACAGGGAGCAGTGAATTTCAAGGGAGGGTTGCATTACATACCTTGGAGTCTGTCTTGGTTGCCACCTGCTTCCTGCTCTGTTTCCCAGAAAAGAGTATCCAAAGTCCCCATGCAAGGAAACCAAATAATAGTAGAAGGCTGACATACGGTGGAGGCGGCATGGCCAGCCCCCAAATCAGTGCCATTATTCAACCCAATGCTCCTCTCAACCCAATGCTCCTCTCAGCTCCTCTCCCTCAAGGCTGTGTGTGACCCCATATGACGTCACAATGGAAATTTCAAGGTAAACCTGACAGGGCCCAGCCAATGTCCGAGCTGCTGGCCTCTCTCCTCTGAGCCATACCCATCTGCTGCCCTTTTCTGCACCTGCTCACGGGTTCTGTCCTGACAATCAATGTTCAAGGAAGCCTCCTTTACAATTCTACTAGGATTTGGCTGGACAACTTGTCATAAAGTAGAGAATATGGAGTCAAATTTCAAAGGCTCCAAGTCACCTCTCTTGCACTAAAGCATCTTCTCTGGAACCAGTCATTCCATAGAGGTTCAGGTATGGTGTCATATGTTCCCAAATCACAAATTAGAATACAGAGTCAAATACATTTAAGAAAGCTTGGATATCTTAAGTAAACACTCTCAGAAAAATGTGATACATATAATTTCCTACTCCAAGGCTTAACCCATTTCTTAGTTGCTATAGCACTGAAACAGAGAAGAGATGTCACGTAGGGAAATTAAATAATCTCAGAGGATCACTCTACTCCAGAATCCAGGGTCTCATTTTCTAGAACATTTATTATATCATTACACCCAGAGCTACCTGGATTTTCTATGCTAATTCACTGTAAACAAAATTTACAAGGAATCGACCTATGCTATAATAAAGATAAATAAAACTGGCCAGGGTATTTTTTCTTATGCCAATGTTAATCTGGAAAATCAATTCAATTAAATAACTGTTGAATAGCAGGCACTGTTTTTGAAAAAGACAATTATGGTTCTCACTTTATACAATTTTCAGTCTATTGGTGCAGCCAAAGTAATATTCTCAGAAAGCCCATCAACAAGGAAATGGCTAAATAACATATGGTATGTCCAAATTATGAAATACTTTGCAGTCACTATAAAGATAATTATAAAGAGCCATACTTGTCAGGCTGAGCACACATTATGTGGCAATACTACTATATGCCAGCCTGGAGAGCTGAGGTTAGGGCCGGAGGTACAGTTTTGGTTCTTAGAATACATTTGCACGGTTTGACAAGGACTTTTTAAAAAAGATTTTATTTTTTTAAGGATTTTATTCATTTATTAATAGAGACAGAGAGAGAGAGAGAGGCAGAGACACAGGCAGAGGGAGAAGCAGGCTCCATGCAGGAAGCTCGACGCGGGACTCGATTCCGGGTCTCCAGGACCACGCCCTGGACCGAAGGCGGCGCTAAACCACTGAGCCACCCGGGCTCCCCAAAGATTTTATTTATTAATTTATTTATTTGAGAAAGAGAGAAAGAGAGAGATCAAAAGCGGTGGAGGGGGGAGTGGCAGAGGGAGAGGGAAAAGCAGGCTCCTCACTAAGCAGGGAGCCCAATGCAGGGCTCTATCCCAGGACCCCAGGATCATGACCTGAGCCAAAGGTAGACACTGAAGCCACCCAGGCACCCCACTTTTTTCTATGCGTATATAAAAATATATATTCTTAGTGTCTTGAATATTTACTCACCATTATGCTTGAGCCATCTATGCTCTTTGGTACACCTAGGATTCATTTTTATTATTTCATTACACTGCATAACTACTGCATAACTTATTTTCCAATTACGATATTGACGGACATTTGGCTTGTTTTCCATGTCTGGCTATTATAAACAGTGCTGTTAAAAACATCCTTGTCCATGTATCTTGCTGGATATATATTCCTAGTTCTTTCCGGTAGCGGTTCTCAAGCTTTAATATACACCAAAATCACCAGGAGGGTTTGTTAAAACACAGACTGCTGGGCTCTCCCGCTAGTATTGCTGATTGAGTAAGTTTGGAGTGGATCTTAGGAATTTGGCATTTCTAAGGAGTTTCCAGGTGCTGCTGATGCTGCTGTTGGACCAAGGACGGCACATTAAGAATCCCTGCTCTAGGGCAGCCCCTGTGGCTCAGCGGTTTAGCACCGCCTACAGCCCAGGGCGTGATCCTTGGAGACCCGGGATCGGTGAATGGCAATTCTTCCTGCCTCTTTTTCACACCAACGTGTGGTATTGTCAGGCTGTTTCATTTTAGCCAACCGGGTATATGTGGTAACGGTATTCCATTGCTTCACTTAAATTTCTCTGGTTACTAATAATTACTAACTTGTGAACACACTTTCATGAGTTAATTGGGCATTTTGTTTTTAAACATAATACTGTATTCTAGCTGCTAATATTTTGTTTAGGATTTTTGTTACCTATTTTCATGAGTGAGGCCATCCTATAATTTTTCTCTCTTGTTCTGTCTTTGTCAGGCTTTTGTTATGAGGGTTGTGCTAGACTCCTGAGTTGGGGAATGTTTTTTTGTCTTTTTCTGTAATGCCCTGAAAAAGTTTGCATCAGACTGGAACTACTTGATCCTTCAACATTTGCTATAATTTGTTGGCAAAGCCATACAGGCCTGGAGGTTTCTTTGAGTGAAGTTTTTTTTTTTTTTAAGATTTATTTATTTATTCATTCAGAGAGAGCAAGAGAGAGGCAGAGACACAGGCAGAGGGAGAAGCAGGCTCCACGCAGGGAGCCCGACGTGGGACTCGATCCCGGTCTCCAGGATCACATCCCGGGCTGCAGGCGGCGCCAAACCGCTGCGCCACCGGGGCTGCCCTTTGAGTGAAGATTTTTGACTAAAGATTTCATTTCCTTGCAGGTTACAATGCTATTGAGAATGTGTAAATTTTTTGAATCATCTTTGGTGTGTTATATTTTTTAGTGATTTTTCTTTTTTTTAAGATTTGTTTATTTATAAAGACACACAGAGAGAGAGAGAGGCAGAGAGACATAGGCAGAGGGAGAAGCAGGCTCCCTGCAAGAAGCCTGATGCAGAACTCCATCCCAGATCCCAGGATCAGGACCTGAGCACAAGGCAGAAGCTCAACCACTCACTGATCCACCCAGGCGTCCCTCTAGTAAGCTTTCTATTTAATCTACACTTTCAAATGTATTGACATAAAGTTATTCAAGCGCAGTTGTCTCCTTTTTCTTTTTTTTTTTTTAATTTATTTTTTATTGGTGTTCAATTTACTAACATACAGAATAACACCCAGTGCCCGTCACCCATTCACTCCCACCCCCCGCCCTCCTCCCCTTCTACCACCCCTAGTTCGTTTCCCAGAGTTAGCAGTCTTTACGTTCTGTCTCCCTTTCTGATATTTCCCACACATTTCTTCTCCCTTCCCTTATTTTCCCTTTCACTATTATTTATATTCCCCAAATGAATGAGAACATATAATGTTTGTCCTTCTCCGACTGACTTACTTCACTCAGCATAATACCCTCCAGTTCCATCCACGTTGAAGCAAATGGTGGGTATTTGTCATTTCTAATAGCTGAGTAATATTCCATTGTATACATAAACCACATCTTCTTTATCCATTCATCTTTCGTTGGACACCGAGGCTCCTTCCACAGTTTGGCTATCGTGGCCATTGCTGCTAGAAACATCGGGGTGCAGGTGTCCCGGCGTTTCATTGCATTTGTATCTTTGGGGTAAATCCCCAACAGTGCAATTGCTGGGTCGTAGGGCAGGTCTATTTTTAACTGTTTGAGGAACCTCCACACAGTTTTCCAGAGTGGCTGCACCAGTTCACATTCCCACCAACAGTGTAAGAGGGTTCCCTTTTCTCCGCATCCTCTCCAACATTTGTTGTTTCCTGCCTTGTTAATTTTCCCCATTCTCACTGGTGTGAGGTGGTATCTCATTGTAGTTTTGATTTGTATTTCCCTGATGGCAAGTGATGCAGAGCATTGTCTCATATGCATGTTGGCCATGTCTATGTCTTCCTCTGTGAGATTTCTGTTCATGTCTTTTGCCCATTTCATGATTGGATTGTTTGTTTCTTTGGTGTTGAGTTTAATAAGTTCTTTATAGATCTTGGAAACTAGCCCTTTATCTGATAATGTCATTTGCAAATATATTCTCCCATTCTGTAGGTTGTCTTTGAGTTTTGTTGACTGTATCCTTTGCTGTGCAAAAGCTTCTTATCTTGATGAAGTCCCAATAGTTCATTTTTGCTTTTGTTTCTTTTGCCTTCGTGGATGTATCTTGCAAGAAGTTACTATGGCCGAGTTCAAAAAGGGTGTTGCCTGTGTTCTTCTCTAGGATTTTGATGGAATCTTGTCTCACATTTAGATCTTTCATCCATTTTGAGTTTATCTTTGTGTCTGGTGAAAGAGAGTGGTCTAGTTTCATTCTTCTGCATGTGGATGTCCAATTTTCCCAGCACCATTTATTGAAGAGACTGTCTTTCTTCCAATGGATAGTCTTTCCTCCTTTATCGAATATTAGTTGCCCATAAAGTTCCGGGTCCACTTCTGGATTCTCTATTCTGTTCCACTGATCTATGTGTCTGTTTTTGTGCCAGTACCACACTGTCTTGATGACCACAGCTTTGTAGTACAACCTGAAATCTGGCATTGTGATGCCCCCAGATATGGTTTTCTTTTTTATTTTATTTTATTTATTTTTTTTTAAATTTTTATTTATTTATGATAGTCACAGAGAGAGAGAGAGAGGCAGAGACACAGGCAGAGGGAGAAGCAGGCTCCATGCGCCGGGAGCCTGACGTGGGATTCGATCCCGGGTCTCCAGGATCGCGCCCTGGGCCAAAGGCAGGCGCCAAACCGCTGCGCCACACAGGGATCCCTGGTTTTCTTTTTTAAAATTCCCCTGGCTATTCGGGGTCTTTTCTGATTCCACACAAATCTTAAAATAATTTGTTCTAACTCTCTGAAGAAAGTCCATGGTATTTTGATAGGGATTGCATTAAACGT
Organism: Canis lupus familiaris; assembly: GCF_011100685.1. Lineage (NCBI taxonomy): Eukaryota > Metazoa > Chordata > Mammalia > Carnivora > Canidae > Canis > Canis lupus. The sequence continues at coordinate 79,003 of NW_023330500.1, read as the reverse complement.
ATATATTGCCTTGGGTAACATTGACATTTTCACAATATTAATTCTGCCAATCCATGAGCATGGAATATTTTTCCATCTCTTTGTGTCTTCCTCAATTTCTTTCAGAAGTGTTCTATAGTTTTGAGGGTATAGATCCTTTACATCTTTGGTGAGGTTTATTCCTAGGTATCTTATGCTTTTGGGTGCAATTGTAAATGGGATTGACTCCTTAATTTCTCTTTCTTCAGTCTCATTGTTAGTGTATAAAAATGCCACTGACTTCTGGGCATTGATTTTGTATCCTGCCACGCTACCGAATTGCTGTATGAGTTCTAGCAATCTTGGGGTGGAGACTTTTGGGTTTTCTATGTAGAGTATCATGTCATCGGCGAAGAGGGAGAGTTTGACTTCTTCTTTGCCAATTTGAATGCCTTTAATGTCTTTTTGTTGTCTGATTGCTGAGGCTAGGACTTCCAGTACTATGTTGAACAGCAGTGGTGAGAGTGGACATCCCTGTCTTGTTCCTGATCTTAGGGGAAAGGCTCCTAGTGCTTCCCCATTGAGAATGATATTTGCTGTGGGCTTTTCATAGATGGCTTTTTAGATGTTGAGGAATGTTCCCTCTATCCCTACACTCTGAAGAGTTTTGATCAGGAATGGATGCTGTATTTTGTCAAATGCTTTCTCTGCATCCAATGAGAGGATCATATGGTTCTTGGTTTTTCTCTTGCTGATATGATGAATCACATTGATTGTTTTACGGGTGTTGAACCAGCCTTGTGTCCCAGGGATAAATCCTACTTGGTCATGGTGAATAATTTTCTTAATGTACTGTTGGATCCTATTGGCCAGTATCTTGTTGAGAATTTTTGCATCCATGTTCATCAGGGATATTGGTCTGTAATTCTCCTTTTTGGCGGGGTCTTTGTCTGGCTTTGGAATTAAGGTGATGCTGGCTTCATAGAACGAATTTGGAAGTACTCCATCTCTTTCTATCTTTCCAAACAGCTTTAGGAGAATAGGTATGGTTTCTTCTTTAAACGTTTGATAAAATTCCCCTGGGAAGCCATCTGGCCCTGGACTCTTGTGTCTTGGGAGGTTTTTGATGACTGCTTCAATTTCCTCCCTGGTTATTGGCCTGTTCAGGTTTTCTATTTTTTCCTGTTCCAGTTTTGGTAGTTGTGGCTTTCCAGGAATGCGTCCATTTCTTCTAGATTGCCTAATTTATTGGCGTATAGCTGTTCATAATATGTTTTTAAAATTGTTTGTATTTCCTTGGTGTTGGTAGTGATCTCTCCTTTCTCATTCATGATTTTATTAATTTGAGTCTTCTCTCTCTTTTTAATAAGGCTGGCTAATGGTTTATCTATCTTATTAATTCTTTCAAAGAACCAACTCCTGGTTCTGTTGATCTGTTCCACAGTTCTTCTGGTCTCGATTTCGTTGAGTTCTGCTCGAATCTTTATTGACTTTTTGTTTTTTAATTTTTTTTTATTTATTTATTTATGATAGTCACACAGAGAGAAAGAGAGAGAGGCAGAGACACAGGCAGAGGGAGAAGCAGGCTCCATGCACCGGGAGCCCGATGTGGGATTCGATCCCGGGTCTCCAGGATCGCGCCCTGGGCCAAAGGCAGGCGCCAAACCGCTGCGCCACCCAGGGATCCCAAGTTCTGCTCGAATCTTTATTAACTCCCTTCTTCTCTTGGGTGTAGGATCTATTTGCTGTTTTTTCTGTAGCTCCTTTATGTGTAAGGTGAGCTTTTGTATTTGAGTTCTTTCCAGTTTTTGAATGGATGCTTGTATTGCGATGTATTTCCCCCTTAGGACTGCTTTTGCTGCATCCCAAAGATTTTGAACGGTTGTATCTTCATTCTCATTAGTTTCCATGAATCTTTTTAATTCTTCCTTAATTTCCTGGTTGACCCTTTTATCTTTTAGCAGGATGGTCCTTAACCTCCATGTGTTTGAGGTCCTTCCAAACTTCTTGTTGTGATTTAGTTCTAATTTCAAGGCATTATGGTCCGAGAATATGCAGGGGACGATCCCAATCTTTTGGTATCGGTTCAGACCCGATTTGTGACCCAATATGTGGTCTATTCTGGAGAAAGTTCCATGTGCGCTTGAGAAGAATGTGTATTCAGTTGAGTTTGGATGTAAAGTTCTGTAGATATCTGTGAAATCCATCTGGTCCAGTGTATCATTTAAAGCTCTTGTTTCTTTGGAGATGTTGTGCTTAGAAGACCTATCGAGTATAGAAAGAGCTAGATTGAAGTCACCAAGTATAAGTGTATTATTATCTAAGTATTTCTTCACTTTGGTTAATAATTGATTGATATATTTGGCAGCTCCCACATTCGGAGCATATATATTGAGGATTGTTAAGTCCTCTTGTTGAATAGATCCTTTAAGTATGATATAGTGTCCCTCTTCATCTCTCACTACAGTCTTTGGGGTAAATTTTAGTTTATCTGATATAAGGATGGCTACCCCTGCTTTCTTTTGAGGACCATTCGAATGGTAAATGGTTCTCCAACCTTTTATTTTCAGGCTGTAGGTGTCCTTCTGTCTAAAATGAGTCTCTTGTAGACAGCAAATAGATGGGTCCTGCTTTTTTATCCAGTCTGAAACCCTGCGCCTTTTGATGGGGTCATTAAGCCCGTTCACATTCAGAGTTACTATTGAGAGATATGAGTTTAGTGCCATCATGATATCTATTCAGTCTTTGTTTTTGTGGACTGTTCCACTGAACTTCTTCTTAAAGGGGAATTTTAAGAGTCCCCCTTAAAATTTCTTGCAGAGCTGGTTTGGAGGTCACATATTCTTTTAGTTGCTGCCTGTCTTGGAAGCTCTTTATCTCTCCTTCCATTTTGAATGAGAGCCTTGCTGGATAAAGTATTCTTGGTTGCATGTTCTTCTCATTTAGGACCCTGAATATATCCTGCCAGCCCTTTCTGGCCTGCCAGGTCTCTGTGGAGAGGTCTGCTGTTACCCTAATACTCCTCCCCATAAAAGTCAGGGATTTCTTGTCTCTTGCTGCTTTAAGGATCTTCTCCTTATCTTTGGAATTTGCAAGCTTCACAATTAAATGTCGAGGTGTTGAACGGTTTTTATTGATTTTTAGGGGGGGATCTCTCTATTTCCTGGATCTGAATGCCTGTTTCCCTTCCCAGATTAGGAAAGTTTTCAGCTAGAATTTGTTCAAATACATATTCTGGCCCTCTGGCCCTTTCGGCGCCCTCGGGAACCCCAATTAAACGTAGGTTTTTCTTCCTCAGGTTGTCGTTTATTTCCCTTAATCTATCTTCATGGTCTTTTAATTGTTTGTCTCTTTTTTCCTTAGTTTCCCTCTTTGCTATCAACTTGTTTTCTGTGTCACTCACTCGTTCTTCCACCTCGTTAACCCTCGTCGTTAGGACTTCTAGTTTGGATTGCATCTCATTCAATTGATTTTTAATTTCTGCCTGATTAGCTCTAAATTCTGCAGTCATGAAGTCTCTTGAGTCCTTTATACTTTTTTCTAGAGCCACCAGTAGCTGTATAATAGTGCTTCTGAATTGGCTTTCTGACATTGAATTGTAATCCAGATTTTGTAACTCTGTGGGAGAGAGGACTGTTTCTGATTCTTTCTTTTGAGGTGAGGTTTTCCTTCTAGTCATTTTGCTCAGTGCAGAGTGGCCAAAAGCAAATTGTATTGGGAAAAAGAGAAAAAGAGAGGAGAGAAAGAAGGAAAGAAAAGAGAAAGAGAAAAAAAAAGGGAAGAAAAAGAAAAAAAAACGAAAAAAAAAAAGAAGAAAAAGAGAAAGAAAAAAGGAGAAAAAAAGGGGGTGGGGGAAGGAAACAAATCAAAAAGCAAAACAAAAAAAGAAAAAAAAAAAGAACCACAGGGGAGTATCTTCTGATTCTGTGTTTTTTAAGTCCTTGGCTTCTCCTGGAAGTTGTCCGTCTAGCTGATCTTCTGGGGGAGGGGCCTGCTGTGCTGATTTTCAGGTGTTAGCAGTTGGGGGAGCTGCTGTGCCCCTGCCTGGGGCAGGGCTCAGTGGGGGTTGTTTACCCCGTGAGGCCGCAGGAGGAACAGCCCCAGTGGCGGGGCAGCTCTGGAAACCTGGATTCAGCTCCGGCAGGAACTCCCCGGGGCGGGGCCGCTGCTCTGCTCAGCTGCTCTGCTCCGCGGCCCCCTCCGCGGAGCCGCCGCCCGAGCCCGTCCGAGCCCGTCCGAGCTGCTCCTGGAACCGCCCAGCGCCCTCTGCACGGAGCCTCTTCCTCTGCCCGAGCCCCTCCGAGCTGCTCCCGGGGCCGCGCAGCCCCCTCCGCGGAGCCGCCGCCCGAGCCCCCCGAGCTCTCCGGGTCCCGCCGGGTCCCGCCGTGCGCGCTGCAGCCCTTAGGGAGCTCGGCGCACTCTTCTGGGCGCGCAGTTGCTCTGTTCCTGTCCCCGGGAGCCCGAGGGCACCCCCGCCCTCCTGGGTCCTGCTCCACCTCCCCGCGAACCCCTTTCCCCCGGGAAGGTCGGTGCAGCTCCTGCGTCTCCGGGACGGGGCTCTCCGTCCTGGGGACACTCGCCCCGGCCTCAGCCCGGCTCCTCGCGGGCCCCTCCCCCTTGGAGGCCTTTGTTCCTTTATTTCTTCCCCCCCCCCCCCCCCCCCCCCCCCCCCCGTCTTCCTACCTTGATAGATGCGCGAACTCTTCTCACTGTAGCATTCCAGCTGGTCTCTCTTTAAATCTCAGGCCGAATTCATAGATTTTCAGGATAATTTGAAGGTTTTCTAGGTAGTTTGGTGGAGACAGGTGATTTGGGGACCCTACTCTTCCGCCATCTTGCTCCTCCCCAGTTCTGTCTCCTTGGTTTTATATTGGTTATTTGTGTCTTCTTGCTAAAGATATGTCAGTCTTAATTCTTTCAAAGGACCAATTTTCTGTATGTTTGCTTTCTACTTCAAGAATTTCTCTCTTTGTCTTTATTATTGCCTTACTTCTACTTTCGTTTTTGCCCCAGTTTTATTGGGACAGTTCTACTTCCTTTGGATTTATCTTGCTGTTTCGTTCCCCTAATTTCTTGAGATAAATGCCTAGATCATTCACTTTTAATCCCTTTTCCCTAACATATGCATTTGAGAGTATAAATTTTCTCCTAAGTACTACTTTAGCTTCATTCCACAAGTTATGATATGTAAAAATTTTATCATTCTCTTTCAACTGTTTTCTAATTTCCGTGATGATTTCTCCTTTAATCCATGGGTTAAATCCATGGTAGTTCATTTTAAGTTTCTAAGCACAGGGGGATTTTCTAGTTATCTAACAAAGTTGCACTGTGGCCAGAATGTAGACTTTAATTTCACTCCCTTGAAATATTCTAAGACTTTATTCCCACTTCATGGTCAGTTAAAAAAATTATTTGCTTAAAAATACAATGTATTCGGCAGGTGTTAAAAATAGTCTCTTCAAGGACACCTCAGTCGGTTAAGCACTGGAATCTTGATTTCTGCTCAGGTCAAGATCTCAGGGTCCTGGGATGGAGGGCCACATCGTGCTCCACCCTCAGCAGGGAGTCTACTTGGGATTCTCTCTCTCTCTCTCTCTCCCTCTGCCCTCCCCTTTCACTCTCTCTCTCAAATAAACAAATCTTTAAAAGAAGTTTCTCCAGAGTTTTCCTTTGGTGGCGGGGGTGGGGGGAGCGTCTCTATGACCATTTGGTCAATTCTGTTCATCTCAGTGTTTTCAAGTCTATATTATTCCTTAACTTTTGTCTGCTTTTTTCCCACTAGTTACTAAGACAAGTATGTAAAATCTTTCATAGTGATCGTGGGTGTATTTCCCCTTTGAATACGGAGGAGTTTTGCTTTATGTATTTTTAAGTGTTATTTAAAAACATTATTTATTCCTGGTGAATTAAATCTTGTATCACTATGAAGACCCTCTTTAACAATACTTTTAGCCTTTACTTCTTTTGTCTGATACTAATATCGCTATAGCAATATTCTCTTGACTGATACTTGCATAGCGTATCTTTTCCCTTTCTTTTACTTACAACTTTTCTATATCTTTTTGTTTTAATGTTGGATAAACAAAATCTAAATATATGCAATGTGCAAGAGACACATCTAAAACAAACAGATTTTATTGGAGCACTGATAGAGTAGGCAGTTAGGTAGACAGAAGCTGGAGGCAAGGATGGTGATAAATGGTTACACATTAGAAGCCTGAAGGGGGCACAGCATCTTGAAGTTGTGGCTTCCAGGACCCCTTGGCTAATAGACCAAGAGCTCCAGATGCAGGACGGGCCACTCTCCTCTCCCACCTCTGCTCCAGGGTAACCCCCAGACTCATTATAATGCATTCACGTTGTGTTTTAGCCCTACCCCCAATCCCAAGAGGGAAGGTTGCCCTGACGGTTCTGGGACAAACTTTGTAAAGTCAGAAACTAACCTCTCCCAACCTGTGGAAGGAGTCCCTCAAAGGATTGGAAGCCTCCATTAGAGACCACCCCATACACACACACACACACACACACACACATAAAAAGAAAAGACTCCTGTAACCTCGGGGCAGTTGCCACCGCTGAGCCGGCCCACTCTCCCACCTTGAGGGTTTACTTCCTTAACAAACTGCTTTGTGCTTCCTACTTTCTTCTGTCTTCGTTTTTTAATTTTTTTTAAGTTTTTATTTTTTTAAAATTAAAAAAAATTTTTTTTTAAAATTTAAATTCAAGTTAGTTAATATATAGTGTATTATTCATTTCAGGGTGGAGTTTAGTGATTCATCAGTTGCATACAACACCGAGCACTCATTACATCACGGGCCCATCACCCAGTTACCCACCTCCTTCCCAACTGTCTTTATTAGAGTATGGATCCTCATGGAAATTGTTCATAGGAAACCCAACAACTGAGACCTCCATTCATACAACACAGACTCTCCCACCCTGAACATCATGTATTCCATTTTCAGTTCCATTACATGTTCCATTATATTTAATGTCATCACTAAAGCATGAGATTCAAAATTACCCTTTTACTTGGCACTTTCTGTTTCACCCTGTTTTATATTTCGTTTTTTTTCTCATTTCTTGCCTTTTTGTTAGATAACTAGGTATTTTTAATGAATTACTCCATTTTTTCCCATTATTCATTGGAAGATAAACTCTGGTCTTGTTCTTTTAGTACAAGGATTGACAAATTATGGCCTGTCGGTCAAACCTAACCTGATGCCTGTTTTTTGGTAAATAACAATGTATTCCAGCACAGCCACACTCATTTTGCACATTGTCTATGTCTACTTTGATGCTATGACAGTATGTAGGTAGAGCAAACACCAAAGGGGGTCTACAATGACTAAAATATTTACTATCTAGCCCTTTACAGATAATTTGCAACCCCATTTTTAGTGGATATCCTTTAAAATGCAATGTATATATATATATTTTTTTAACATACCAAATTCTTAAAACCTCCTCTTTATGGATGATAAATCAAGTCCCTCAAAATCTTTTTTTTTTTTTAAGATTTATTTATAATTCATGAGAGACCCAGAGAGAGAGGCAGAGACACAGAGGGAGAAGCAGGCTCCCAACAGGGAGCCTGATGCAGGACTCGATCCCAGAACCCAAGGATCATGACCTAGCCCAAGGCAGATGCTCAACCACTGAGTCACCCAGGTGTCCCCCTCGGAATATTTTAATTATATTTTCCCCTTCCCGCATAGACATTATTGTACTCAGGAATTTTATTTTCTTAATAAACTCTGTTTTGGAATCATTTTAGATTCACAGAAAAGTTGCAAAGATAGCGGTTAGTCCATGTATGCCCTTCACTCAGCTTCACCTAACGTTACTGTAGAACGTTGGTACATTTGTTAAATCTATGTGATAACATTGGTACATTTACTTTTAACTAAATGCCAAACTTCATTCAAATTTCACCAATTTTCCCACTTACATCCTTTTTTTTGTCTAGGATCCAATCGAGGGTCCATGTTGGATTTAGTTGTCATGCCTCCTTAATCTCCTCCGGTCTATGACAGTTTCTCAGTCCTTCCTTGTTTTCTCTGACCGTGACAGTTTTGAGGAGTACTGGCAGGTTCTTAAATTTAGGTTTCTGTTTTCTGTATGCTTAGACTGAGGTTCTGTGTTTTGGGGGAAAAAAACCACAGAGGCGACATGCCCCTCTCATTACATCACATCAGGCAGTACATGAGATCAGCTGGGTGTTGCTAATCTTCATGACCTGGCTAAGGTTGTGCTGGCCAAGTTTCTCCTGCGTGGAGCTCTCTTTTTTCTCTTTCTATTCTCAGTGCTTTGGCAGCAAGCCCCTAAGTGGAGCCTACATTGTGGCTGGAAGGAGTGAGAGGTGGAGTGGGGTATATCTACACAATGTTGTTGTTTTTTTCGAAGATTTTCTTTATTTATTCATGAGAGACAGAGAGAGAGAGGTGCAGAGAGAGAGGTGCAGAGAGAGAGGGGCAGAGAGAGAGGGGCAGAGGGAGAAGCAGGCTCCATGCAAGAAGCCCTATGTGGGACTCGATCCTGGGTCTCTAGGACCACCCCCGGAGCTGAAGGCGGTGCTAAACCGCTGAGCCACCTGGGCTGCCCTATCTACACAATGTTATTTGGAATTCTTGTATAGAGAAAATTTGTCTCCTCTTATTTGTTCAATTCTTTTTTATAGCAGTACAAACTCATGCATACTTATTTCGTACTTTGTGTTTTAGTCCAATACAACATTATTTCTTTTGCTCAAATTGTTCCAACTTTGGCCATTGGGAGCTATCTCGGGTTGGCTCATTTTTCCTTTCAATATGACCCAATCCTTTTGTTTTTATGGATGCTTCTTTACTTTCTGGCCCTACAAGATGCTCCTGGCTCCCCTGCCTGTCTCTTTCTCCCATGACAGAGCAATGTAGTCACTAGTTTACAGGTAAGCGCCAATCTTCTCTCTTCCAAGAAAGAAATATTTTACACTGCCTAGATTCAGTGCCTGAGATTGACCCACCTGTCCAAATTATAGCTGAATTGGGATCAGATATTAGACATTTGCTGTGTTCCATCCCTGGAGCCACATTGGGGCCCCTTGATCACTGGCCTTACTGTCCCACGTGCCTGGCCCCAGCCTATCTACTATTCAAGACCAACTACGTTATGAAAAGAACAGTTGATTTGGAGGAGAGATCCTGGGCTCCAGTTTTTTTTTTTTTTTTTTTTTTTTTTTCCCAGTTTTTAATATAGTAAGTTTGAAGTATATGCAATATCCAAATATCTTCCACCCTTACCTCTTACTTGTCTTCAAGCAAATGAGTATAGCAGGAAATTGTTGACTTCGTCTTCCACAATCCAATCTTCTGGGACAATCCCAGTCCTCTAGGACAAATCCTTCCATCATTTCAGCAGAATTACTGCCTTGTGTTGATAACAGATTACACCTTTCTTATCTCAGAAGTTTACTTTCTCCAAAATAATGGTAAACGTTGTTATCCTACCATTTGTCTCTGCATAATTCTAAAAAATCTTTGAATCTCTTTAGCTCTCCCTAGAGGTTAGATTCTATTGACAATGACCTGACTCTCTGATATTGTAACCACAACAGTGTCCGAACATTTCCAAGTTTTCTTTGGATGTTCCCTCACCCTACCTCACTCAACCTCCTTTCTTCCAAAATTTTCCTTGACTCTTGGCCTACCTTATAATATCCCCCCAAATAATTCTGGCAGCTCTCCATACCTAGCTTGCTGTTCGAATCCACTACAACTCTCTCTGTTTGTGTTGGAATTGTTTGTATGTTCTCATGAATTCCTGGGGGTGGGCATCAGACCTTAGCCATCTTATCTCTTCCATATGCCTGACTGTCTCCAGCACCTACTCCACCTAGTTCGTTACACCTCAACATCTTACACAACTGTCCAGCAGTTGAATCAACTTGATAGCATTGCACCATCCAAGTACATGGCAAAAAAACAAACCAAACCAAACCAAAACACCCTCTGGACTTCTACAGTCCTCCTGCATCCATCCTTGGGGAAATATGACCCTGAACCATATCCATTCCACATGTGGAAGTGGGGCTACTGCACTTTCCCAAGTCCAGTTTCCCTGGGACCCAACCACACCCGCTCACATATGCTTGTCTCTGGCTGCTACATCAGCTCACAAAGCCTGACATATTTACAATCCATCCCTTTATTCAAGAAGTTTGCCAACGTATGCTACACAGTAACAGACCTTTCTGAAAGAAATGTTTCTTGGAATCTATTTCTAGTAGGGGTGTCTAGGGGGCTCAGTCCGATAAGCACCTGACTCTTGATTTCAGCTCAAGTCATGATCTTGAGGTCGTAAGATTGAGCCCCCGCACTCAGTAGGGAATCTCCTTAGGATTTTCTCTCTCGGGATGCCTGGGTGGCTCAGTGGTTGAGCATCTGCCTATGGCTGAGGGCGTGATTCCAGAATCCCAGGATCGAGTCCCACATCGGGCTCCCTGCATGAAGCCTGCTTCTCCCTCTTCCTGTGTCTCTGCCTATCTGTATCTCTCATGAATAAATAAATAAAAAATCTTAAAAAAAAAAAAAGGATTCTCTCTCTCTGCCTCTGCCCCTCCCCTCCATGTATGCTCGACTCTCACAAAAAATAAAAGTAAAATAAGTAAAAATTAAAATAAGTTAGTTTTTCTATCCTGCTGCCCCTTTTTAAGTGCCCATAAAGTGACAAAACCAAATGACAAAAAGGAATTAGCAAATTTTGGAATCGTGTCTCCTCACTGAATCTTCTATGATGAAGACCAATTATTTGCCTCGTGTACTCTGTGCTCAGAGAGCAGCAGCTATGTGTCCAGCTCTATAGGGCACCGACTACATGGAGACACCCGACCCATGAGTGAGCAGAACTCCCAGGCACAGTGCCCTGATCTGGGCTGGCCAGACTGACACAAAGCTAGAAAGCAGCAGAGAACCACCTGACCCAAAGTCCCAGTGCACATGTGTGCATACATGTCTGTATGTAAAAGACAGAGTGCTCCACGTGGAAAAACTAGAATATACACAAGTACTAGGGAGGCCAACTCCAGATGGCAGGTTCCTGAGGGATCTGTTCCCCTGCTAATGTACTTATTTCCAAATATTCTACGATTAACACATACTCTATTACTCTTCTCATCAGAAATAAGTGATCTTCAATTTGAAGGATGCTGAGAGGGATTCCTGGGTGGCGCAGCGGTTTGGCGCCTGCCTTTGGCCCAGGGCGTGATCCTGCAGACCCGGGATCGAATCCCACGTCGGGCTCCCGGTGCATGGAGCCTGCTTCTCCCTCTGCCTCTGTCTCTGCCTCTCTCTCTCTCTCTCTCTCTCTGTGACTATCATGAATAAATAAAAAAATTAAAAAAAAAAAATGAAGGATGCTGAGAAATGACCAAATGCACTTAAGAATTGGGACTTTTCAAACAAACACAAAAACACTATTAAACACAAACACTCAATCATCCTATTTCCACATCACTGAGCTAGAACATCCTCACATCTCTAGAGAACGTAGTGAAGTCAACAGAACGAGCTGCTTCCTTGCACTAAATACACAACAGGTCAGTCCATGTGAGTCATTCTGAGAAATTTAAAGTAGACTTTTAATTTATAAAAGAGAGATGCCTTCTAACTGTACATCCTCGATGTACATCCTTCTAACTGTAACAACCTCGATCAGAAAAGAACACACAAAGGTTCTTACCTGTATTGCTGGCTGGACTGGGGGCTGATCCGCCAAAGAGGACCTCTATGAGTGAGGACGCGGGGCCAGAATGGTACTTCTTTAGTGTTATCAGAGCCCTGCCAACAGAGTAGAATTAGGAGTGTGGTGAACACCAAATATTGAATCTGTGCCCAACCCTCTGCCCAGCAAAGGCCACCTGCAGCCTCCATATCCCGTGAGGGGCCCACACAGACTCCACACTCAACACAATTGCTCTCTTCTACCCACAGAGGCAAGCAGTCAGGGTAAGTGTGCAGTACTGGAAGAAAATAGGATGCCTGCGTGGCTCAGTATGTGATCCCAGAGTCCTGGGATCGAGTCCTGCATCAGGCTTCCCATAGGGAGCCTGCTTCTCCCTCTGCCTATGTCTCCGCCTCTCTGTCTCTCATGAATAAGCAAAATCTTAAAAAAAAAAAAAAAAAGAAAAGAAAAAAAAAAGAAAAAGAAACTTGATTCCCAGTCACACAAACTCTTACTTTTTCAGTCGCTTGTAAGTGATGTCATTGGCAAGTTTTAACAGTCTGTAGGCCCGCTCCCGGTCCCGGTCCAAGCTCAGCTGGAAATCATGAGACGCATCAAAGGCTACTGTGACTGATCTCTGTGTGATCCGTGTCAGGATCCCTGTGGCCAGCTGATTGCCTTCATCATACAGACCCACTATATCGCCTATAGAAGCAAAAAGTTACACATACGCTGTGCACAGTATTTCAAATATCCTATCCCTCTTGTCTTTAGAAATGCAAAAAAAAAAAAAAAAAGAAATGCAATCGGTAGCAATAAAAGTTTTTTTTTATAGTAAAAGTTTTTTAACCAGCACCTAAATTATATATAAAAATTGACTTGAAATCAATGAAGTGTTTACAGCAAACGTGCCAGTCAAGAAACATTTAAAGTGCCTGCTCTGTGCCAGGCGCTATTCCAGGCACTGGTCTGATTAGAAATAAGACACAGACATCTGCACCGAAGGCTTTAAGGAAAGATGAAAAAAAAAAAAAAAAAAGGAAAGATGAAGCCCACCCAGGAGGGGATGGAGAGGGATGAGGGCGTCACTTTAGAAACACTGTATAACAAGGGTTCCTCTGAGTGGTGACAGGTAAGCAGGATGGGGCTTGAACAAAGTGGAGCCCTCAAGCACATCTGGGAGAAACATTCCAGGAAGAACAGGAACATCGACGAAGGAGGGAGGGAGGTCATTTGCTGACCACTCAGCACGGATCTCTCCACTTCCCATGGCAATGCTGGGGGATTCACCCATCTGCTAGGTGACCCTGAGGGCCTTCCCTTGATGCCAGGGAGAGAGCATACAACCTACGCCTCAGCCAGTCACTGCATCCCATGTCCATCCCTGGCCACGGTGACCGTTCAGGGATGAGCACAGACCAAATCTGAGGCCCTGAGATGCAATGAGACTTTGATTGGCATCTGCGAAAAGGCCCTACGTCTGTGTAGCTGAACCAGGAACTTGAAAGCAAATTGGGGCCAGAACCACTATGATGTGTCACCTGAGAAGGAAGCCAACCCAGAAGAGGGCAAAGCCAAGAAATGGAGAGAAGTGAAGCCTAAGCAACCTCCCAAAAGCCCTGAAGGCAACCTTCCAGTATTGCAACCAACGCCATCCTTCGTACCCAAGCCAGTTTGGCTTGGGTTTTCTTTTTTTTTTTTTTTTTTTTTTAATTTTTATTTATTTATGATAGTCACACAGAGAGAGAGAGAGAGGCAGAGACACAGGCAGAGGGAGAAGCAGGCTCCATGCACCGGGAGCCCGACGTGGGATTCGATCCCGGGTCTCCAGGATCACGCCCTGGGCCAAAGGCAGGCGCTAAACCGCTGCGCCACCCAGGGATCCATGGCTTGGGTTTTCATCACCTGGAACAGAAGACTGTTCTGACCAAAACAGACTCCACTGTGAGAGAAAGCCAGAGCCACTCACATATTTACACCCTATTTGTTCTGTGTCGGAAAGTATATGCCACAAGTCAACCAGGCACCAGGCACACCCTTAACTTGGGCTACTTTTCTTCCAGGCAATGAGTTTCATCTCTACCTTGAACCTTTTCTCTGGCACCTTCTCTCAACTTTATAGACACAAAGAGCACAGGGCAACAACACTCCTGGGGCAGGGTCTGGTTCTGTGTGCGCAACCACAGGACCCCATGCCTCCTGGGACCACCTCCCCACCAGTACCCTGCATAGGGTCCCATGTTCCAGAACTGATGTTTCTAAGTTGAGCCTTAAAACTGCTCTTCAGAAGATTAAAAAGTAACAACCCTACCTCAATCTGATCAACACCTGCATCGACACATCAGATTTTTAGCCGGATGCTTTTTCACATAAATGCCCCTGCCCCTGACTTCCTGTTTATGAACCCTTCACTAGTCTCTGGGGTCACACTTCACAATGCTGGTCAACTGAATATACTACTGAATATATTTTTACTTTTCGTTTTCAGATTTACAACACCCCCCCACCCCCCCCCCATGGATACTGGACTGTGACAGTGAAACAGTGTAACAGAAAGTTGCCACTGTAACGCCCCCAGTCCCTGTCTGCAGATAGCAGCCTCACTTAACAAGAACATGTAGACCTGATGCCAACCAGCAGCCCCTCTTCATCCCGTCTCCAATTCCAGCTAGTATTCCAACAACTGTGGGCAAGAGTTTGGCCAATCAGAATATGAAATCAAAAACCCGTCAGGTGGGCAGCCTCGGTGGCACAGCGGTTTAGTGCCGCCTGCAGCCTGGGGCCTGATCCTGGAGACCCTGGATCGAGTCCCACGTCAGGCTCTCTGCATGGAGCCTGCTTCTCCCTCTGCCTGTGTCTCTGCCTCTCATTCTCTCTCTGTGTCTCTATGAATAAATAAAATCTTTAAAAAAAATTTATAAAAAAAAAAAAAAACGTCAGCACCAAAACACAGCAGAGAGTCTTCTAGAGCAAGTACAGAACCACTGGTGCTGCTGTCTCCAGGCTTGAGAGCTAAACAGGTACCCTTGGTGGGTGGTTCAGCAGCTTCTCCCAGCTGCTCGTCCTCTCCAGCAGGGTTGGCACGAGTGTACTTCAAGTACTCCTGGCACAAGAAGCCAGGGAACACGGAGCTATGAACACTGTGTCCTCATTGTCCAAGACAAATACGATGACAGTCCTGTGTAATGTTACACTTTCTAGGGGCCACGATAGAAAAAATTCTTTAAAAATACATTGGTTTTAATAACAACATATTTTAATGCCATATACATTCAACATGTATTACGTTTCCAAAAAATTACTCTAGAGATTATCTATATTTCTTTGTACTTGAACTTCAAAATCTGGTGTGCGCTGCACGCATGTGGCAATCACTGCCCACATCTCAACCACACACGGCAGGTGGCTGCCACCGCGGACAGTGCTGACCTAGACTACCAAAGAGCCACAGAGGTGGTGAACTTCCAACTAAGAGTTCTTTGCTGCATTGCTTTATTCTCCAACTAGTCACATGTAAGCTGGTGCTCACAAGAGTAAAAGTCACAGCTTGGAGACCAGCAGCACAAAATATACGCCTACATCGCAAATGCACAGACCTGAAGTAAAGCTGTTGCTGGGAAGCACCGCAGCAGATGTGCATCTCCTGGGCTCTAAGGTGACCAGCAGCCGCCCGTACAGCCCAGTCCGCTGGCTGGAAACCTGCAGCTTCAGCAAACAGACGCCTCGGCTCTGGAGTTCTTTTGGGGAGATGTTTTCCTGCCAGGACCTGGAAGACATCCAATACTGAGAGTTCAATATTTACACTTGCCCAGCTTTTATTCCAGCCCACACAGAAGGAATGTAAAAGGGAGAGAAAAGCAGACAAAGGCGCCAAATGAGACCCACAGAGGCTCTGCATCTGCCCCTTGCATCCTGAGCCTCCCCCATCCCCTCGCGCTGGCAGAGCTAGTCCCTTTACCTGATCTACTTGCACTGGTTCCCCCCATGTCACTCAGTCCATCAGTGCCCCCTGCCAAGTCCACCATCTGTAACCTCACGAATCCACCTCTGCCTCTCATCCTCACCACTATAACCCCGGTTCAAGCCATACCTCCTCCTCATCTGGACCAGACAGAGCCTCCGGCCTCCTGCCTGACCTCGGGCGCTTGCCCTGACCAGTCAGTCGCAAGCAGCAGCACCCAAGCAGGCCACCTGAAACACAAATCTAGTCACTCCCCTTTGAAAAGTAACAAAGGAAGACCTCACTAAGATGGAGTAGGGAGGCCAGAGAGGGGAGCTGCACCATTCCACGTCAGCTACAGACCCTGATGGCACAGAAGCCTCAACCCCACGACGGGGAAAGATGCGCATCACATCCCCTGCAGGAAATCCGCCAGCCCTGCACTCAGCCGGTGAGCACCGGTCATCACCCTGCGCGCCTGCCTTTCTGTGATAGACTTCTATTCCAAACAACCCTTCCCACTGCCTCCTTCTCCGTAAAATAAAGGTCCTTCCTCTCCTCCTCTTGTTGCACTAATCCAGTTTGTGCCACAGCTTCCTTGGCCGGAACTGCAGATCTCTGCTATTATGAATAAACTCATCTCGCTGGTAGAAAAAAAAAAAAAAGGGGGGGGGGGCTGTATTATTTTTGAGGTTAACCCCTCCCCCGAAAACCCACACTTCACCGTGCAGAGCCGTCGTCCGCACACAGAACAGAGCACAGGCCCGCCGCGAGGCCCTCTCAATCTGAGCCCGGCCGCCTCCCGTGGGCGCTCCCGGCGGGCGCTCCCTGTGCACGGGCACCGGCGCCGAGCCCAGCGCCTGCGGCAGGACCAACTCGAGCTCACCGAATCCCACTTCACAAGCGAGGCGGCCACGGCTCGGAGGTGTAGCCGGAATGTCCCACGGCCACGCACGAAGGGGCGGGGGTGCTGCCCAGGCTGGCGGGGCCGCAAAAGCTCTTCATCTTCAAATCAAAAGCCCCTCGCGCAAACCAGGGCGCGGCCAGCCCCTGCCCGCAGCGCAGTGACTTGGCGCAAACCCCGGAATCCCACGGCCTGGCCCCGGGTCACCCTGGGGGAGCCACGGGGCCGCTCGGCGGCACAGCCTCCTCGGGTCAGAGGAGCGGAGGACCGAAGGCACAGACCACCTGCTGCTGCTGCTGCTGCTGCTGCTGCTTCAGCCGGGCGGGCTTCCCTCCGAGGCAGCCTGTCTCCGGTGCTCCGGCTTCTCCCCAGGTCTCGTCCGGGAAGGCTCCCCCCCCGCCCACCTGCACCCGGGTCCCCGCCGGCTCAGCCGCGCGCACCTGGGGGAGCCGGGCTCCGCCGCACGCGGGACAAGCTCTCCTCCCCGGGCCCGCCCCGCCGCGCCCCACCGCAGCCAGCTGCCCGCGCCCCCGCGCCCTCGCGCCCCCCACCCGCCCCGAGGGAGGAAAAGGGCCGAGGACACGCCGACAACAGGCCGACAACGGGCCGGACCCGGGCTGGACGCTTGGGGCGGGGGCTCCAGGCTGAAAAGAAAGGACCTAAGGGCCCCCAACCCGCGCCGCGAGCGCCGGGGACCTGCCGGCCGCCCCCTACCTGCGCTCCTCCACCTCCGCGTCTCTCTCGAGTTCCAGCAGGTCCAAATGCTTGGTCACGAAGCTCTCCACAGCCGCGGAGGCCATGGCCGCCGACCCGCCGGGCCCGGGGCCGCGGAGATCCCGGCCGGACCCCGTGCGTCGACGCACACGGCGCGTGCTCGCGCCGCTTCCGCTTCCGCTTCCGGCCGAGGCTGCGGGAAGATGGCGGCGGCCGTGGCGGCCCGCGCCGTGCCCGTGTGCTTCCGACGGCTGCTGTGCGCCTGCAGCCGCCGCGGCCCGAGAGCCGCAGGGCCCGGAGCCGGTGAGAGGCGGGCAGCGGGGTGGGAGGCGGGCAGCGCGGCGTGCGGGTCCGCGTCCGCCCCATGCCTTCGGCGTCGGCCGCTTGCTGTCGGCGCGGTGACCGGCACGGCGCTGGCCTTGCGGTCGGGGCAGCCCAGGCTCGGCCTGGTGCCTTTCGTTAGCAGTGACGTTCGCCAAAGGCACTATCTTGGCTTGAAGTGACTGGCGTGCCTGTTTTATTTATTTGAGGGACAGCGCGCGCGCGCACCTGAGCAGGGGCAGGGGCAGGGGCAGAGGGAGCGGGAGAGCGGGGAGCCCGGAGCGGGGCTGGGGCCGGGCACCAGGATCGGAACCTGAGCCACCCCCTGCCCCCAACCATGTTTTCAAAATAGGCCCGGGGACGCCTGGGTGGCCGGCGGCTGAGGTCTGTCTGCGCCCCAGGTCGCGATCCCGAGGTCCTGGGATCCAGCCCCACGTCTGCCTCTCTCTGTGTGTTCGTCCTGAATAGATAAATAAGATCTTTTTAAAAATAGGGCTAAGTGTACATTTGCGGATATTGAAGAAGTGTTCTCCTTAGATACAACAGTGCTTCGGTGATGTGTTTCTAAAGAATATTTTCTTTCCGTGGAAGCACGTTGACATCTCTGCTGCTCAAGCAGTGTATCTGTGATTCACTTAAAAATCATTGCGAAGTTGGGCCAGAGACCCTGTACACCCAAAAATGGGCAACGCGAGTTGATAACCGTCGAATCTGCGTGAAGGCTCTGGACTCTCGATTCTGTCCTCTTTACTTTCTCGTGTGTTTGACGTTTTCCATTAGTAAAAGTCAGGTTTAGGGAGGGAGGGACAGTTTTACAAAAGCGGTGGAAATTATTCCCTTGTCCTGACATAAGACCGCCTTTGGAACGCTGTGTTCAATTCCAGACTCCCCACTTTAAGAAACACAGGTAAGGTGGAGTTCACGGAAGGTGACCAGAATGGTAAGCAGCCAGGTCCTTGAGGAGTGAGAGAGGGGAACAGGATGGAAGACACCACAGTGCTCAGAGCTGTAGGACGACCCCGTGGGTGAGGAGGGAGCACATTTGTTCCTTCCGGGGTCCAGGACTGAGCCAAGGCCGTAGATGAGTTACAGTGAGGTGGCTTCCAAGGGAGGCGCGGAGTCCACTGCCAGGGCATATTCCAACCAGGGCTTCATTCATTTGCCCACCATTTACTGAGCACCTCTTATGCGCAAGCACTGATGGGGGGAAGGGTGGAATACATCGTAGACTTAAATAATCCCTGCTCTTAATGGTGCTAGTATTCTGATGGGGGAAGGGTGGCTGTGGAAAGACAGGCAACTTTTTTTTTTTTTTTAAGATTCTGAATATTTATGAGAGACACAGAGAGAGAAGCAGAGACACAGGCAGAGGGAGAAACAGGCTCCATGCAGGGAGCCCAACGTGGGACTTGATCCCAGGACCCCCAGGATTAGGCCGTCAGTTGAAGGCGCCGCTAAGCCACAGAGCCACCCAGGCTGCCCAAGAAGGAAATTTTTTAAAATAAATTACATAGTGTATTAGAAGCTGGTGAGTCTTAGGGAGAAAACTCAAGCATGAAGCGGGTGGGAGAGGGTCAGTTTTAAATAGGATAGTCCAGGAAGACCTCTCTACTGAGATGCTGTTTGAGTCCACCCAGAGAAAATGGGGGAGGGAGGTTTCAGGGGAAGAGCAGCCAAGGCACACACGCTTCGAGGCAGGCACTTGGCATGTGCCTGGCATGTTCCGAGAATAGCCAGGAAGCCAGAGTGGCAGGTGCAGAATGAACAAGAGGTAGAGCCTGAGACATGGGCTCAAAGCGAGCGAGAGAGAGAGAGGGGGCATCACACTGCCCGTGCCCTGTAGGCCCTTGTGAGGGTTTTGGCTTTTCTCTGAATTAAATAGGAAGCTCTTGGAGGGTTTTGGCAAAATAGTGACAAGATCTGACCTGAGTTTTCACAGCGTCACTCTAGCTGCTGCACAGAGAAGGGAGGTAATGGGGAGAGCAGGGTGTTAGTAATAATTCCAGCAAGATGTGATTGATGGTGGCTTGGGGGATTTAGGTGGTCAGACCCTGGATCTCGAAGAGAGAGCTGATCTGCTGATAGCTCTGAGGGTGTGAGAGAGGAAAGGGTCAAGAGGGACTGAGATTTTTTGGCCTGAGCAACTAGAAAGGTGACATTGCCATTTTGTGAGATGGGGAGGAAAAGCAGGCATGAGGGTGAATCTGGAGCCTTTGTAGTTTTTGAGATGCCTGTCAGACTTGCAAGTGGTGACAGCAAATGGACAAGTGGGTGGTCAAATCCAGGCTGCAGGTGTAAACCTGGGAGTCACCAGTGTAAACAAGATACTTAAATCCATTCATCTAGATACAATCACCCGAGGAATGGTCCCAGAAAAAGAAGAGATACGGCCGAACGAGGATCTAAATCCCAGGCACAGCAAGGTAGTAGAGGAGAACCCAGCCCAAGATACCAATAATTGGGAACACCTGCTAAGAGGTAGCTGTAATAGGGTGAATTTCATGGAAAGTACATTGTAGCTCAATATTTAAAAAAAAAAAAAAAAAACTAAATGCAGGACGACTGGGTGGCTCAGCAGTTAAGCACCTGCCTTCGGCCCAGGGTGTGATCTTGGAGTCCCGGAATCAAGTCCCACATCCGGCTCCCTGCATGGACCGTGCTTCTCTCCCTGCTTCTGTCTCTCATGAATAAATAAATAAAATCTTTAAAAATAAAAAATAAAAATCAAACACATCAGTAGATGCAAGAAATGTTTGGCGGGATTCGATATTCATAACGACAAGTCAAAGAACTAGATAGAGGAAACTTTTAATTCATTTTAAGTAGACTCCACACCCAGTGTGGGGCTCAAACTCACGACCCCGAGATCCAGAGCTGCATAGTCTACCGACTAAGCCAGCCAGGGGTCCCCATAGAGGAAACTTCAGTAACAGGACATCTTTAGAGGCAATGAATAAATAAATCCTCAACAGTTACTGAGTTGCTACCCTCTCCTTTTCTCTTCTAAGCTCCACATTTGATTTCTGGGCCTTTGTCCCTTGGTGTATTAGTCATCTACTGCTGCATCATAAGTCACCCCAAAACTTGGCAGCTTAGCGTGGTTGACATTTGTCATGTCCCACCATTTCCAATGGTCAGGAGTAGTACAGGAGCAGGTTAGCTGGGTGGTTCTGGCTCTCAAGCTGCCCTCAGGCTGTCTGCTGGGGCGGGATCTTCTGTTTCCCAGCTCACAACCTTAGTCATGGGCAGGAGGCCTCCATTCTACTCTTTTATAACGTAATTTCAGAAGTGTTGTGCTATCACGTCTCGGCCACATGTCATTGGTCACAGAAACCAACTCCATTTGGGAGGGACAGCATGGGTGAGCCTAGCAGGAGATGGGCTCCTCAGGCCGTCTGGGAGGCAGAGAACAGCATCTGACCCTACGGGGCACTTGGCGATCAAGGAACAGGTCAGTGGGTGAGGGTTCTTGTTTTAGGCCCTTTTCAATGATGTGATGAACAGATGGACACACACAAGTAATAACCACAAGCAATGGTGTTTTAGCTTTGTCAACGGAGATTTTTTCCACAGACACGTTGTGACCTGGTGCTCCAACTCCAGCACCAGCAATGAAGAGCAGTGGCATTTCTTACCACTAATGATCACCGTTTCTTGTTTCCTCAGCTTCCCTGGGATCTGCTTCCCAAAGATTTGGTTCACAGAGTACTTCAGTTCCACAAGGGTAATGTCAAAACATGGGTTTGAGTGACTCTTCCTTTGTAGGACTATCTTTCTAAAGTCAGAACGGCCTATGTGTGGGTTTTCAATGATATTTACATTTTCTCATACCTTTTTTGATAGTACTTTTAGAACCCTTGACATAAACATCCATGGAACATCCAGAGTCCAAAGATGAATGTGCTTTTAGGCCTTGCATAGCTGTATTTTATTTAAAAAATCTAGTAGCTCCCGGGATCCCTGGGTGGCGCAGCGGTTTGGCACCTGCCTTTGGCCCAGGGCGCGATCCTGGAGACCCGGGATCGAATCCCACGTCGGGCTCCTGGTGCATGGAGCCTGCTTCTCCCTCTGCCTGTGTCTCTGCGCCTCTCTCTCTCTCTGTGACTATCATAAATAAATAAAAATTTAAAAATAAATTAAAAAATAAAAAATCTATTAGCTCCTAATTAGAGGCTTCTAACCGGAGAGCTAGAATCACAAGAAGGTTGGATCAGAATTTTTAGGAAAAACTTAAATATCTCTTGGAAGAACATATTCAGTATTAAAATATCACTCTTAGAGGAAAAAATCTTTTTTTAATTTTTTTTTAAGATTTTATTTACTTTGGGAAGGGGAAAAAGAAGGAGAGAGAGGATCTCAAGCAGACTCCCAGCTGCGCCTGAAGCCCAAACACAGGGTTGGGTCCCAGGACCCTAAGATCACCACCTGAGTTGAAATCAGAAGTTGGATGCTTAACCGACTGAGCCACCCATGCACCCCAGGGAGAAAAAAACCTTTAATGTAAACTACAGAAGGTAAATTTGACAAAATCCCACCCAAATTCCCAGTAGGAATATCCAAAAGCAGTAGAGGGTAGCAGTGAAGAGTAAGGAAGCTCCTGGTCCTGTCCCAGTCCCACCCCTCACAACCCAGGGGCCCATGAGCAAAGTAGTCCACTCTGAGCTTTGTGCAAGATGGATATGGTGTTAGTATCTCTCTCAGTGGAGTCCTCTGCGCGTTCAATAAATTTGCACATTTAAAGAGCTTAGGACTAAATAAATAAATAAATAAAAAATAAATAAATAATAGCTAGCTAGCTTAGGACAGTGCTTGGCGTACCATGAGTTGTTATGGGGTATCAGCTGCTCCTGCATTCCCAACTCAGAAGTGGGAAGATTCGGGGGGCTTTTATGTTTCTCAAAAGATGAAGTCGAAAAACAGAATCAGATTAGAGAGAGAGAGATCCTAAGGCAGAACATTAGTTAATTTGAGTTAATCTTTCTCTTTCCCCATGAGTTCCAGGTCTCCAGCATCTGTTGTCTTATAGTCTGTCTCATAGGGAGGGCCGGGCCCAGCAAGGGGACCAGAGCTCCCACGATTGGACTCTCCTCCTCCTTGTCTGTCAGAGATCATTGCTTGGCCACAGGGTGGGAACGTGTTTCCAGGTGCCCTGAGATTAGCACAGTGGATGAGCTCAGTTTCATTTTTTGGCCGGTTGACACCAAAGTGATTAGAGCCACAGCATGGGGAGCATTCGTTGTACGCACCCAAGTGGGGCTCCTGATGGAACTCTGCAGCAGAAAGACGGACATTTCCCTCTCTGGTGGCAAACAGCAATAGAAGCTTTAAAACCATTCTGAATAATTCAATTTGGGCTCTACTGAGCTCTCCCCTCTCCATAGATTTCAGGAATTCAAGGCAGAAGTAGATCAAGAAGTGAGAAAGACCCTGCCACCTTTTGCCTCTGTGCTCCCTCCCTGTGCACCCAGCTTGTTTCCTCCAGGCCGAGCGGAGGGAGGGGCAGACCCTGGCTGCAGCAGCACTGCTCCCGCGTGCATCTCCACACTGCCCGGTCCTTCCGGGCACACCATCCCTCCTGATCCTGCACAGCCCTGGGGACAGGTGTTTTTGTTCCCATTTGCTCAGTGAAAGAAACTGGAGCACAGAATAGTGAGATGGTTGCCAAGGTCCTGTTAGTCTGGTGACAGAGGCGGGGCTCCAACCCCTGTCTGTGCACAAAGGCCAAGCAGACTCTTACCTGGTGGGAGTTAGAGGTAAGGGCTGAGCAGCAAAGTGTTCCTGTCACTGGAGCCCTGCCCTCAGAGCCCCTGAGTGTTAGACTGGCACTGCAGCACGGTTGGGAGGCAGAGAATGTCTTGCCTTTGGGTGGAGCGTTGGGGGTGGCAAAGGAGGGGCATCGATGCAGCCCACACCTCTAAGAGAACATGTACCCTGACACTAAGAAAGAGAGTCCTGTCTTCTCGGATGAGCCACCGGCCCAGGGGGGTAGTTCTTCTGAGGAGGGGCGCTTCTGGGATGAAATGGTTGGAATTCCCGTTTTGATTTTTTTTTTTTTTTTTTTCCGTTTTGATTATTGAGTAATTAGTGGATGTTTCTTGAAATATGTGGCCCTTCTGAGAAGATGTGCGGTCACACAGAGGGGCAAGTCTGTACTGAGAGTCCCGTGTCCACATGGCCCGGGGCCTCCTGGGAGCATATGGCAGGCATAGCCCTGTCCCCCCAGCTTGAGCACAGCCGTTTCTCACAGATCCTGAACTGTCTTTTTCCATGGGCATGCCGTGTACATGTAAAATCTGTTTTACAGGTACGTTCCTAAAACATCACTGAGTTCACCACCTTGGCCAGAAGTTGTCCTGCCAGACCCAGCTGAGGAGACCAGACACCATGCAGGTACCAGATGTGGAAACGAGGGCGGTACCCCCTATTTCTCCCCCGACAAGGTGGTCCCCTGGCCACAGAACAGGATCTCACATTTCCAGGGGCCCTGAGACTCAGCACGGTGTGAATGCTCAGGCTCGTTTTTGCCACTTGACACAGATTCAAACCCTCGCGAGCACCAGCCACAGTCCAAGCAGGCAGTGTAAGCAAGGGAGGACCCCCGGCTCCACCTATGTCCACGCTGTTGGTGGAAACACAGTGGCAGGAAAAGATTTCTCCGCCATCAGAAGAACCATGTGCATGGTGGTCAGTAGGTGTGGGTGCAGCCTGGGAGTTGGAGAAACTCGGGGTGTCAGGATTCCTGTCGACCCAGAGCGTGTCCCGTGAGGAGGGACAATGTGGCCGGCCACCGTTGCCACGAGGGAGCCCGGTGTCCTCTGCCTTACAAGGCTGGAAACGCAGGTCAGCGCGTGGCATCTTCTGGTTTTAAAGTACCGTTTGAGATGTGGTGCCAGATAAACAGTGCTCTGCCCTTTCTCCGGGAGCAGCTCGGGCCTGACTCTTTCCAGGGCAGGCACCGTGCACTCCTGTCCCAGCACCCAGCCTCAGGCCAGGCTGGGCAGGTCAAGGCTCACAGATGCTTATCAGACAGCAAACAGGGCAGGAGAGAAGGGATCGCGACCTGAGGTGAGGCAGTGGAAGCCCGGAGCTGTGCGGGCTGTGCGGGCAGAGGCTTCCAGGTGGACCTAGCACCACAGGGTGTAATTCTAGCTTTTCCTGGTTTGCAAAAAGGCCTCTGCTCTCACTTTGCTAGTCCTCTGGCTTTTTCTTACAGAAGACTGGGAATCCAATGGGGTGAAGGTCTTTGCACCCCAGAGTCACAGGGACGGAGCCAGGTGCACCTAGTGCTCAGGCTAGAGAATCACGGGCGGCAGCCCCACCGCCACTTCCCATCCCACTGAGGGAGAGCAGGGGACCTGGGGCCTTGTATGACTGTCCCTGCAGGCCTGTGCCAATGGGAGTAGCTGACCGGCTGGCCACCTGGCCTGCTTTCTCCCCGCTCCTAGAGGTCGTGGGGAAGGTGAACGAGCTGATCGCCACAGGCCAGTATGGCAGGCTGTTTGCTGTGGTGCACTTCGCCAGCCACCAGTGGAAGGTGACCTCTGAGGACCTGATTTTAATCAACAACGAATTAGACATTGCATGTGGAGAGAGGATACGGCTGGAGAAGGTGAGTGCAACAGGGTCTGTGTGCCCCAGGAGTTCAGTCACCAGGTGTGCTATCCTGGGGAGCCTTCCTCAGGTCAGCGGGAGAGGGTGAGCAGAGCCAAGGGACAGGAGAGGGCAGGTGTCCCCTTGGGGGTGGCTGAAGCCCAGCAGGGCGAGGGACTGCAAGGGCAGCTCAGGAGACTTCCCCTCACAGGGAGGCGGGCCACCCTTCCTCCAAGGAAAACACGTGTGCTGATGGAGCTCCCGTCTCAGGAGCACCCTCCCTTAGAGCGTAATGAGCATCCCGGTTGCAGACAGGGGTTCAGCCCCACACTGACGGGGCGAGTGTTTCTGCAGGAACACTACTGTGGTGTTAGACTTGATGGCTGCTGCTTTTAAGCAGAAGGACTGGTTTTAGAGGCATTTCCCAGGGACTGGTATGTCTACCGGCCATTCCACACTGCTTGGTCTGCATGTTTAGCCTGGTATTTCTACCCATCACTTACAATTCTTCTTGTTGTTTGGGGCAGACTTCTTTGTTTTTTTCTTATTCTATTTATAAAAGTATATCAAATGTAAGTTTTCAGGGGTGCCTGGGTGGCTCAGTCAGCTGAGCATCAGATTCTTGTTTTCACCTCAGGTCGTGGTCTCAGAATCAGATCAAGCCCCACATCGGGCTCTGCACTCGAGATAGAGTCTGCTTGGGACTGTGTCTCCCTCTCCCTCTGTGCATTCTCTCACCCACTCACTCTCTCTCTAATAAGTTCTAATATATATTTATATATGTATATATGAGCTTTCTATATTAGATCGTTTTTCTAGGATGTGTTTAACTGCTAACATAATGTGCCATAGCATATATGGGTTTTTTTATTGATTAAAACTCCTCTTTTGTGGTTGCAGAGTTTTTGTGTACTTAAACCAAAACTCTGGTTTTTTTAAGATTTTATTTATTCATTTGACAGAGAGAGAGAGAGAGAGAGAGACAGAGCACAAGCAGGGGGAGCAGCAGAGGGAGAGGGAGAAGTAGGCTCCCTGCTCACCCAACGCAGGACTCAATCCCAGGACCCCGGGATCACGACCTGAGCCAAAGGCAGATGCTCAACCACTGAGCCCCCTTAAACTCTTGTTTCTAAGATGCTGTTCTCAGCCGGTGAACTGAGCTCAGAGCTGAACTAATCAACCATATAGGGCTTCAACAGCCAGGAGGACTTACTTCTCCTTAATGACAGTGGCTCTGTCATGAGCTCATGGGCAAGGGCACACTTACTCTATATAACATCTAAAATAAGTAGGAGACTTTAGAGGTATATCTGACCATTTTTGAAAGGGAATTTTTTTTTCTTAAGTTTTTTTTTTTTTTAGTAATTTACACCCAACATGAGGCTCAAATTTATGACCCCAAGATTGAGAGTCATGCATTCCACGAACTGAGCCAACCAGGTACCCCCTATAAAGATATCATTTTGAAACATTTCACATTAACAAAAACATTCTAGAAACCACCACCTAACGCAAACTGTTTTTCCTAACTTAGGAAATGCAGGGATCCCTGGGTGGCGCAGCGGTTTGGCGCCTGCCTTTGGCCGGGGGCAGATCCTGGAGACCCGGGATCGAATCCCACATCGGGCTCCCGGTGCATGGAGCCTGCTTCTCCCTCTGCCTGTGTCTCTGCCTCTCTGTCTCTCTCTGTGTGACTATCATGAATAAATAAATAAAATCTTTAAAAAAAAAAAAAAAAAAAAGGAAATGCAGTAGAAGAGAACGTGTCACCCTGAAAGTGACTGTAATACAGTGTTTTGATTATTTGTCATCATCGAACATATGAAGTCCGTTGATGTTGTTGTAAAATACACTTCACCTTAAAATATTTAAGCTTTATGTCATTGGGTGTTTTTCTCATCTGCCCTTGTAATGCAAAGATGCGTTCATCTGAGGCCGCACTTGGCCATGCAAAGGACAGTTGTTGAAACATCCACGTGGAATTTTGCAATCTTTAAAAAATACACTTGAACCTAAATCTTGGCAGAATTAGCAGTGTTATAAACTGCTTCCAAGGACACCGCAGTAGGATTTTCGCCGTATATAACTTTCTATAAAAAGTAAAAAAAAAAAAAAAAAAGCCACCGTTATTTACACAGGCGGTTGACACTCTTCTCTGGAAGCACAATCACCGAGTCAGGTACTCAACGACACTTGTCCTGGCTGCACTGATGGGCCTATCTGGGAGGTAGCCGCAGCTCTGTGGCTCAGCAGCCAGGGGCTGGCTCACATTCTCACTGGTTTGAACCCTGAGGAACAGCTAGTAGGCTGGCAGATCAAGTCCGTAGCACACTGTTGGGTGGCTGGTTCCTTCCTCATGCTCCATTGTTTGCATCACTGACTTTACTGTCACTTGTTGGTAACATGCCTGTTTCATTTCCCAGGTCCTATTGGTTGGAGCTGACAACTTCACGTTACTTGGCAAGCCACTCCTTGGGTAACGCGCTCACTAATGCTGGGCTTTGTCTAGGGCCTGCACGATCTGTGAGGGAGGCCATGCAGAGGACACCCAGGCCAGACCATTGTTCTATTACAATTTATTACAGTGGAGACTTGTACGATTTGTTGACAGACCACCCTGTCTCTTTTTTCTTCTCTTCTCTTTTCTTTTTTGTAAAGTAAACACTCTCCCCACATGTGGCTCAAACTCACAACCCCAAGATCAAGAGTCCCACACTTCTCCAACTGGGACACCAGGTGCCCCTGTGCTGTTCTCTTTTATTAGTATCAGGTTATAATTCACATACAGTATCGTATCCATGTCAGGTGTACACGATGTCTTGGTACATTACAGAGTGCAGTCCGCCATGGGCCTATTGCCCTGGGTCACCTCCCAAAATGATTACAGTGTTGTGGACCATATTCCTGGTGCTGAGCCACCCCCCCATGGCTGGTTTATTTCACAGCCAGAAGTTCACACCTCTTAGTCCCCTTTTCTTTTCTTTTCTTTTCTTTTTTCTTTTTAAGATTTTATTTATTTATTTATGAGAGACACAGAGAGAGAGACAGAAACAGACACAGAGAGAGCGAGAAGCAGGCTCCATGCAGGGAGCCTGACACGGGACTTGATCCTGGGTCTTCAGGATCATACCATAGGCTAAAGGCGGCACTAAACCACTGAGCCACGTGGGCTGCCCCCCCCCCCTCTCATTTTGCCCATTGCCCCTGCCTCCTCCCCTTCTGTCGTGCTTCTTTGAGGTTTTCAAATTATCTGCAGGGAGGGTATAATTTATAATCAGCAGAAAAGAAAGTAAAACTTTGTTTTGGAAATTCTTACACACCATTAGTAAGATTGAAAAATAATTAAGAAGGTAGGTCATTGTTTATTTTCTTCTTTCTAGAAAGGATCTCGTTCGAGTAGAAGCCACGGTCATCGAAAAGACAGAATCATGGCCAAAAATTAATATGAAATTTAAGAAGAGGAAAAACTACAGGAAGACGAAAGGTGAGTTAGACAAAGTGTGGCTGGTGCCCCGTCCCCACTGTGCTCGGTCCCCCACTATGCTCGGTCCTGTGGCTGCTGGCAGGGACAGCGGCCACAGACACGGGACGGAGCTCAGCCCCGGTCTCCTGGGTTAGATGGGGCCGGGCAGGTAGAAGTCACTCGTAAGCAGAGCAGGGGTGTGGAGGGAGGGGCCCTGGGACCTCAGCCACTGCCACTGGACCACAATGTGCCAGCAGGTCACAATGGCAAGGGGAACATTTGCCTTCACCTCAGACTGGCACAGCATGTCCCATGACCCACGGACGGGCATCAGTGGCAGCACCATTTGTGCCAGAAGCACCAGAGGTGACTCCTGTCCAGCATGGAGACTCGATAAATAAACGGGGTGGGGCAAGGCAGTCCTCTCAGCAGAGCATTCCCCCCGCAGTGCCATGAGCAAACTGCCACTCCACACGAGAACCGGAAGGAATCTTAGATAACTGGTGGGACCTGAGCAACACCTGACCTTGTGCCTCTGGGTACATATATCCAGGGGTGGACGGAGGCCTGAGGAAGAGGGCCGTTGGTTGACAGAGAAGGGAGAGCCAGCGTGGGATGGGGTGAGGAGCATAGGGTGAAGGGCCGTGCAGAGTGTGGCTTGGTGATGAAGTGAGTGTCCCTCTGATGGCCTCACTGCCGGGCAGGAAGTCCAGGGGTCTCCTGGGGACGGCGGGGGTGGAGGGAAGGTTCAGGTGGGAAGGGGTGAGGTCAAGGGTCAAAGTGAAGGAGCAAAACTGACTATGGACGAGAGAGGGAACTGGCAGGGTATGTCAGCCCGGGAGCTGCGTAACGTGCTGGCAGGTACAGCATGAGGGCCAGGGGCAGGGGCAGGGCGGATGCTGACCATTGGTGTCCAAATACTTGGGCTGCACAGCGGGGAGAGGTGGCCCTGATGTGGTCTAAGGAGACCCGGAGTAGAGCAGCAGCAGTGAATGTGACGGGTGATTTCACAGCACAGACCTCACCCATGGGTGCCCCCCTCCCGCCAGGTGTGAGGGAGCAGCGGGGCCCTGGGGTGGGTTCAGCAGCCAGTTAGCGGGAAGAGGAGAGGAAGCCTCTTGCGGTGGCTCTTTGGGGCACGCTGCAGGGGTGTCCCAGACTATGGTACGAGAGGTCGGGAAGGTGAGGGCATCTCCTGAGTGAGGGCAGTAGCCCCCAGGTGGGGGCCAGGCCCCACACATCCAAGATGGAGGGTCCTGGGACACATGGGGTCACAGGAGGCCCCAGGTAGGTGCC
The DNA here is from genome assembly GCF_011100685.1 of Canis lupus familiaris. NCBI lineage: Eukaryota > Metazoa > Chordata > Mammalia > Carnivora > Canidae > Canis > Canis lupus. The sequence continues at coordinate 49,117 of NW_023330500.1, read as the reverse complement.
AGACCAGCTGTCACTCCACTTTCTGCCCCTCCCCATCTTGAGGGAGTGCCAGTTGAGGCCTGGCCTGTGCTTCCCCCAACTCGTCCTGTCCCCATTAGCTTTCTTTGGTCCAGTCCGTGGCCACCCCCCACAGCCCCGTGAATCCACAAGCAGGAACAGGCCCATCCCTGCAGTAGGCACCCCTGGAAGTCACAACCCCCCGTAAGGTGGGGGCTCCTCAAGCCTAGGACCCACAGGTGTGGGATCCTGTCTGGGAAGTGTATAGCATGCACAGTCCTCAGTCACCCTCATCACCACTGGCCTGAGCTGCCAGTATTGGGGAGGTGCTAAAATACCCTGACAGAGTAGGCTGGCTCCGCCTCAGGTCAGGTTCACAGGAGCCTCTCCTCCACCCTCTGCTGCTTCTGAAGGGGCTCCCGGAGCATGGGGCAGGACAGGCACGTGGCCAGCGGGGTCCCCATGGGGCCTGGGTTCCGCCTGGGGAGGGCCAGTGCCAGGCCGACCCCCCGTGGAAAGAGCAGGTGGTCCAGCCACAGGGTCTCACTGTGGCTCATGAACACCGCAGACGTGGCCAAGCTGTGACCCTGTTCTCTCTCTTCCAGTTATCGTGAACCCACAGACTGTCCTTCGGATAAACACCATTGAGATCGCTCCATCTTTGTGCTGATCCTGAAGCTCATGTTTACAGAATGTAAAAATAAACCCCTGTTTTTGGACACCGAGTTTCAGAATTTCTATATAAAAAGCTTTGCATTCCTGTGACAGATTGTTCTAGCTTGAGTGCCACGTCTGTGAGCTTAGTTCTGTAAGCAGCAGCCTCCCCAAGCCAGAGAAGCCTGGAAATCAGGAAGAAGCACGAGCACGGCCCTCCGGGGGCTGCAGCCTGCAGGCTTGTTTGAGAGACAAAGTCGCGTTCTTGGCTGCTGTCCACTATCCACCCCACTGCAGGTGGCAGGGCCCCAGGGCGTGGTGTGGGGACACAGCTGGGCCCTGGGAGCTCACACCACCTTCTGGCAAGGTGGGCAAAGTACGAGCACACCACATCTCTTGAGTATGCTTGTTTCTCGTGATTTGCTCTTTTAAGAAGCTGGGATTCAGACCAGTCTGGGCCCAGAGCCCCATTCTTGTCCTTTGCCTGTGGTCAGTGGGGAAGGGGAGTGGCAGTCTGGCCAGGACGGGGCGGCGGCGGAGGGGGGGGGGGGGGCAGGGGGAATTGAGAGTGAGGAAGTGGCTGGGATGTGACAGTAGCAGACAGCAAAGGGGCCAGAGGTGTTTTGGGGCAGATCCTAAAAGCAGCCACCTGTCCTGGAACGTAAGCGCACAGGGAATCCATCAAGGAGGGACAGCAGGTCCTGGACCCGGAGTGGCCCAGGGAACGGGGAGCCGGTTGGGGACAGGGGTGCTCTCTGCTGGCAAGGCCCTCTGAGCTGTGTCATTCCCAGAGGCAGGGCCTCCCCCAGAGAACAGTTAGGGCTTGTGAGCCACACAACAAAACCTGTGGGACCATAGTGCGTGCTTTCTTCTGCAGGGGTCCTGGGAGAGTCCGTGGGGGGTCATCGGGTGGTGCCTGCCACGTGGAAGTGACAGCTCTGGGGGTGCATGGAGCGGCGGCCCCAGAGGAGACTCTCCTGTGTAATACCCTCCGTGGGAGGCAGGGGGCGCAGTCCCGCAGGACCAGGACGCCCACATGGGCTGCCAGGGCTTGGTGCTGGGGCGTGAGGGGTGCTGGGCCCCAGCCCTGCTGGTGGAGCGCTCTCCCCTAAGGCCACGCCTCGAGCTTCTGAGGACCTCCCTCATGCTGACAGCTGTTGAAAAACATGTGAGACAGAAGTCACCTTCCCGTTCTGTGCCTCTGGCACATGTGTATGCTGGAAACAGAATAGGTTCTGGAAGGCCTGCTCTGGCCAGGCAGTAGGGCTCTGGGGCTGCAGGGCGCTTCTGGAGGGTGTGAGCCCCAGGCGCTGCGGGACCTCGGGGCAAGGTACCCAGGCCCTGAGCTTCGACAGCCTCCCCTGGTAAATGGGGGAGATCCCAGTACCCGCCTCACTGGACCATGTGATGGGAAGCGCCGGGCCCACGTTCACCATGTGCAGCGTCTGCTCTGGGGAACTGGTGACGTGCCTCAGAGCATTAATGTGGCAGATGAGCTAGTGAACGTTTGCTGCTTTTAAAAACGACTAAGCTTGGGCACCCGGATGGCTCATGATCTCAGGGTCATGGGATTGAACCCCACATTGGGCTCCATGCTCAGCAGGGAGCCTGCTTCTCCCTCTCCCTCTGCTCTTCACTCTGCTCGTGAGCTCTCTCACTCTCAGACAAAATCTTTAAAAAACTGGACTAGCCTTGTTCACAGCAGGCAAAGCGCAGAAAGGATTCACGTGTGTGTCAGCAGGTGGGTGGATAAGCGTGGGCAGTGCATAGTGCGGTGGAATATTGTTCAGCCATGAAGACGGTGAAGTCCTGATGCCGCCCCGTGGGTGAGCCTGAACACCGGATGCCGAGTGGAAGAAGCCAGTCACGAAAGGACACACGCTGTGTGATTCCACTTGTGTGAAACACCGAGAATTCGCGAATCCATAGAGAAAGTAGGTGGGTTCCCAGGGGCTGGAGTCACTGAGAAATAGGGAGCTGTTGCCTGATGAGTACAGGGGTTCTGTGTGAGGTCCTGGGAAAGGCTGGAAGTAGATGGTGGTGATGGTTACGCAATATTGTGAATGTCATTAATGCCACCCAGTTGTCACTTAAAAATGGTTAAGATGTGGAGCGCCTGGGTGGTTCGGTTGGTTGAGCATCAGTCTCTTGGTTTTGGCTCAGGTCATGATCCCAGGGTCATGGGATTGAGCCCCACGTCAGGCTCCTCACTCAGCACACAATCTGCTTGTGATTCTCTCACACTCAGGCTCTTCCACTCCTCTCTCATTCTCTTTCTCAAAAAATTGATTAAGATGGTAAATTCTATGTTAGGTAGGTTTTACCACAGTTTTTTTTTAAAGGGAAAACATGGATTATGGATTAGGTTAATGACATCACTTGTCTTAAAAAAAAAAAAAAAAAAGAGGGCAGCCCGGGTGGCTCAGCAGTTTAGCGCCGCCTTCAGCCCAGGGCCTGATCCTGGAGATCCTGGATCGAGTCCCACGTCAGGCTCCCTGCATGGAGCCTGCTTCTGCTCTGCCTCCCTCTCTCTCTCTCTCTCTCTCTCTCTGTCTCTCATCAATAAATAAATAAAAAATCTTAAAAAAAAAAAAAGAAAAAGAAACAGCCCCTCGTGTATTTTTGCAGAGTACGAAAGCCCCCCACAGGTTCTTCCCGACAGAGCTGTGCTGTTCTGGCAGCAGCGGGGGCGGGCGGCAGGGGCCAAGGTGCTCTGCCCACAGCCCGCTGCCTCCTGGCTCGCCCTCCGGGCCGCTGTGGGACCTCCCAGGGGTCCCGAGAGCGCAGTGGGCGTTAGGCCTTGTCCGCTGGGAGGCAGCGCAGCCCGGGCTGACCCCCGCCCTCCACCACCAAGCGCGCTCCTCCTGACTATGGGTATGAACCACGGCCCGCGTGGGGCTGCCGGGCCGCCCGTCTCAGGAGGACGCTTCCCGGGTCACCGTGTGCTCCCTGTCTTCCTGGGGTCAGCACGTGAGGGTGCTTGTCCCGCGTTTCCCGCTGGCCTCCGTCCCTCCCTGGACAGCCAGTGCCCGGGCGCGCATGACGTCGTTTCACTCACCCGCCGGGAAGGCCGAGGCCGAGGCCGGGGCTCCCGGAACCCCGGAGCCCTGCTCTAGAAGCGCTGAAGGCGCCCCTGAGCCTCGGTGCGGGTGCCCTCGGCGGAGGCGGCTGCATGCGTTGGCACGGAGGACGGGCTCCCGTGACCTGCTGACCTTCCCCCTGCACCCCGGGCCTCCCTCTGCGGGGCCCAGCCACTTGCGTCAAGGTGGGGCGCAACCCCCGTGGCCGGGACATAAGCGCCGCACCTCAAGGCTGGGTGCACTTTGCCCTACTCCTGTGGGCCGCGCGCAGGGACCCGGGCGCACCTACCAGGACGCCCCTTGTCCCCCCGCAGAGACGTCCTCAGGTTTCTCCCTCTGCTCCTGCGCAGCGCCCCCTCTCCGCCCGGCCAAGGGTTCTAGGCTCCGTGTGCGGGACACACTGGCAAAGGGGGGGGTTGCCCTGGGCCCCCCGACCTCCCCGACCCCCCGGCTCCTAACCGAACTTCGGGGCCGGCACAGTCTATCAGATGGTCTCCGGGAATGACCTCTGAGGGACAGAGCACGTCACCAAGGGTCATTTTAAAGTGAGGTACCGGGATCCCTGGGTGGCGCAGCAGGGCGCGATCCTGGAGACCCGGGATCGAATCCCACGTCGGGCGCCCGGTGCATGGAGCCTGCTTCTCCCTCTGCCTGTGTCTCTGCCTCTCTCTCTCTCTCTCTCTCTGTGACTATCATAAATAAATAAAAATTAAAAAAAAATAAAAATAAAAATAAAGTGAGGTGCCTGCGTGGGGGCCGCAGGGAAGGCGGGCGAGGCGCCCCGGGTCCTGGGTGCGGGAGCTCAGGGCTGGAAGACCTGGGGGCACTCAAACGGAGGGGGGTCCCCTCTTTCCTTTTATTTTTTTTGAGAGAGAGAGCAAGAGTGAGATCACAGAGGGGGAGGGAGAAGCGGGCTCCCCCCTGAGCAGGCAGCCGGATGCAGGACTCGATCCCAGGCCCCCGAGATCGTGACCTGAGCCAAAGGCTGATGCTTGACCCACTGAGCCACCCCGGCGCCCCTGAGGGGAGTTACTGAATCATTCAAAGCAGGGGGTCTGCGGGCTGGCGGGACTGAACATCCACAGGGCTGAGCCCCCCGGTGTCCCGGCTGTGACGGGGGTGGGGAAGGGGTGGGGGGAGCACACGTGGTTCCCCGCCTGGCCCCAGCTGGCCGCTGTGTGGGGGTAAACATCGACGTTGTCATCACACTCGCTAATTGCTGACACATGACGTTTTGCTGTGCCGTTTCCCACCTTCCAGAAAAGTTCTCCCGGGAAGACGCAGCGCACGCAGGTGGGAACTCGTGACCTGCCTGCCCCTTCAAGGGAAGACTCTACTGGATTGTCGAGCCCGTCCTTTGAAATGAAACTGTTACTTCCACTGTCCAGGAATGTTTTCCTTAAGAAAACCTTGTAGGGGCACCTGGGTGGCTCAGTTGGGGAAGCAGCTGCCTTCTGCTCCGGTCATGACCCCAGGGCCCTGGGATGGAGCTCAGCAGGGAGCCTGCTTCCCCCCCTCCCCCTGCTCCTCTCTCTCTCTCTCTCTCTCTCTCTCTCTAATAAATAAAATCTTTAAAAAAAGAAAAGAAAGAAAAGAGGGACGCCTGACCTGGGTGGCTCAGCGGTGTGGCGCCTGCCTTCAGGTCAGGGCCTGATCCTGGAGTCCCCAGATGAGGCTCCCTGCAGGGAGCCTGCTTCTCCCTCTGCCTGTGTCTCTGCCTCCCTCTCTGTGTCTCTCCTGAATAAAATATTTTTTCAAAAAAGAAAAGAAAACCATCTACATCTCTGAAAACACTGAAAAGAACATGTTTCCCTGAACAGCCTGAGGCCAAACATGGAAGTGTGTCTTCTGATGGTCCCCCTGCCGCACACACCGCAAGTCCCCCTCCATTGCTGCCCAGAACTTTCTGGAGCTCAGCTAAGGCTTGTAGAGTTCTCTCTCCCAGAATGTTTGGACTGGGATAAAGAAAATCCTAGGCAGGGGTAGCCCCGGTGGCTCAGCGGTTTAGCGCCCCCTGCAGCCCAGGGCCTGATCCTGGAGTCCTGGGATCCAGTCCCTTGCATCAGGCTCTCTGCATGGGGCCTGCTTCTCCCTCTGCCTGTGTCTCTGCCTCTCTCTGTGTGTGTGTCTCTATGAATAAGTAAATTAAAAAAAAAAAAAGAAAATCTTAGGTGACTCAGTTGGTTAAGCGTTGGACTCTTTTATCTCAGCTCAGGTCGTGATCTCAGGGTCATGAGTTCGAGCTCCACACTGGGCTCCGCACTGGGCTGTGGAGCTTACTTGATAAAAAATTTTTTTTAATTTTTCTAAACCTAGGACTCTCACAGAAGATTCTTGAAGTGGGGCCATTTCAAGGGGCAGGATTTGAGGCCTGGGCTCAGAGCCCTCCATCACCCCAGAAATTACTCCCCCCACAGCACCTTTGCCTCCCCCAGGGCACACCTGTTCTTCACCAATTTTCCAGCTTTAATGTTTCTGTGGGAATGACACACAGCATTGGGGAGTTTGCTGTGCCACTACACAGGGCCTGGGGGAGGGGGGTTCTCTTGGCAGGATTCCTCCACCACCTCAAGCCTTGACCGGGTTCAGAGCCCCAGCTCTGATGGGCAACAACCTCACCGCCTGAGCCTCCGCCTCCTCCTCAGCTGCGTGGGGCCTTAGTGCTATTTGCCTCAGTGAGGCACTTGGCAGGAGCCATCGGCCTTAGTACCCAGAGGGCACGACGACCCCTTCCCTGGCCGCTCCGCACACCTTGCCAGGACCTCGGCGCACGTGCCAGGGGGGCGCCTGTGCGAACCTCTCCTTTCTCCTTCTCCTGGCCAGCAGGGAGCTGCATCCCTCTATTTAATTTTATTTTTATTTTTTCGGCATATGGTTTAAAAATCTTTGATAACAAAAAAATAAAAAATAAAAAAAATAAAAATAAAAATAAAAATCTTTGATAACAGACTCTGTTAAATCATACATCACACTTTCTGTGTAATGAAATACGCAAGGTGGAGTTCAATGGCACAAAAAAGCATTCTTCCGCCATGTGCCCACTTCTGTCTCTAGTCGTGTGGAATTTGCTCTGTCGGGCTTCGGGTCAATTTCCGGGATATTTAAGATGATTTGATAGCTAGGTATTTGTGTTCATGTGACAAGACAAGCTTAGGGTCCCCTACTTGGCCACCACCTCCCTCCCCTCTTCCGCATTCCTCTGTTTCAAAATACAGGTTTGTGGGGGTTTGTTTGTTTGTTTGTTTTAAGAAAAACTGTATTTATTTGAGAGAGAGAGTGAGCGAGGGAGAAAGAACAGGGGCAGGGACAGAGAGAGAGGGAGAAGTAGATGCCCCGCTGAGCAGGGAGCCAGATGTGGGGCCCAATCACAGGGCCCCGAGATCATGACCTGAGCCAAAGGCAGGCGCTTCACCCTCTGAGCCACCCAGACACCCCAAAATACAGGTTTTATTCTCATTAGGACAGTGAGCAGTGAGTCCAACAGATCAGGACTCGGCTGCTGTTGGAAAGATGGTTTATTACACACAGATCCCGAGAGGAAGAGGAGGGGGCCACACAGGAAAGCACTAGGGCCGCTCAGGAGGCAGAAGGAGACAGGAACTGTGGGCAGGAGCCTTCACTGTGGTTTCTGAGGGAAGGAGCAGGCGGGGCGGAATGAACAGGCTGAGGCTTGGCCGGTCTGGATAATTTCAGAGGATGTGGGACACAGGCCATCCCTGGCTGTCTGGGACCTGCCCTGGGCTGATGAGGTCCTGAGTGTGAGACCCAGAAGACAGGTGGGGGTAAGCAAAGACTCTGGTCCCAACCACTTTTTTTTTTTTTTTTTTTTTTACTTCTGACTCCCATCCCTGCTGATTCCTTAACTCAAATACAGCCACAGAGCCCAGGGGTGTCCCGAATGGAACCCAGCAAGTATGTGCTTGAATCCATTGTAGTACATTCTTTGGTAATAAAGGGTCACCTTTCAAATGTAGGGACCTGTGGCCAGTGCCAGGGGATGTCCACGCAAGGATGTCAGGAGTTCCTTCAGAAATCACCCTGGGTTTCTTCCAGTAGCCAGGCCAGCACCTGGCAACCAAATTCCTGTGTAGGGTCCTTACCACATAATAGTGGTGACACAGAGAGGCAGGGCTGGGATACCTTCGGAGAACAAAGCCTGGCACATGTAAGTGATTGTGCTGATTGTGATTCCTGCAATCTTAAAGAAATAAGATTTTATTTCTTTATTTTAGAGAGACAGAGAAAGCACGGGTGGAAAGAGGGTTGGGGAGGGGCAGACGGTGAGGGAGAGACAATCCCAAGCAGATGCTGCGCTGAGATCATGACCTGAGATGAAATCAAGAGTCAGTCACTTAACCGACTCAGCCCCCAGGGGCCCCTTGTGCTGGTTGTTTTTATTGCCACAGACAGATGTGGGGTATTTGGGAACCGAAGCCAGCTTGAGGAGAGGATCTGTCTTGATCTCTCATCACCAAAGAACACATTTACGATGGGCTGAGATGTCCAGTTACTCGATTCTGTAGGGGAAGCTGCTGGTGTCCGCAGCTTCATTCAGGGTTAAGGGCTTCAAATCTCAGCAGAACACCTGTTCCTTTAGGGGCTCGCACTCCAGTCTGGTCCATGTCCCGTCTAGTTATCAATAAATATTTGTTCACAATGAGCTAGCTCTTCTCTTCAGATACTATTTCACTTGGGGGGGGGGAAATCACAGGAAAAAGTATATGTTTGTGAAAACATGGAATATCCCTCGAAGTTGGCACCCGAAACTGACATAAGTTTCTCTCTTCAGAGTGGGGAGCTGGGAAACCAGAGGACAGGAAGGGCATGCTTTTCTTACATGCCCTTTTGCGCCTTTGGAATTTTTGCCATAGGCAAGTACTATCTGTGCAAAAGAATGCATTAAACTCATTCAGAACAGCCATCATAAAACTCCGACTTCTTGCTTGGAATTCACAGGATCTTTGTGCAGAGGCGCAAGGAGGTTCTGTGCAGGGAAGAATCAAGAGCAAACAACCACCACCTTGCATGCAGAGCTTCCTGCAGGCGCTGCACCTCCATAAGTTGTCACTCCGTCCCCAAATGATCACACCATAGGAGTCAGGGTTCTCCAGAGAAACAGCACCAATAGGATATCCGGAGATACACGATTTAGTGTTGGAGATTGGCTGTCACAGTTACCAAAGGGGAGATGTCCCATGATCTGACACGTACAAGCTGAAGACCCAGGAAAGTGTGATTCCACCTCCTTTTTTCTTTTTTTAGGATTTTATTTATTTATTTGAAAGAGAGAGCAAGAGAGCAGAAGTGGGGAGGAGGTGGGGGACAAGGAGAGGGAAGAAGTAGGCTCCCCACTGAGCAGGGAGCCCGATGAAGGACTCGATCCCAGGACCCCAGGATCATGGTCTGAGCAGAAGGAAGATGCTCAACCACTGAGCCTCCCAGGCACCCCATGATTCCACCCTCTTCTGCCAGTTTGCTTCATCCAGACCCCCAAGGGTGGGACAGTGCCCACCCAGTGCCCACCCGCACCCCCAGGGGACCAGGCGATGCTTCTCCCTTAGCCCCACCCATCAAAAGTTAACTTCTTCTGGTAATGCCCTCACAGACACACCCAGAAATTATGTTTTCCCAGCTGTCGCTACGTCCCTCAGCCCCATAAGGTCAATGTAAAATCAACCATCACACCCATGAATTTTTCACAATAATCCTGCAAGGCAAGTTTCAGGATCCCTGCCTCACAGGTGACAAGCCTGAAGTTTAGAGATGCCATGCCCAGAGGGGGAGGCACCTGGAGGCCCTACCTGGGGAGGTGGCAAAAATGCAATGGAGCAAATGTAATGACCTGATGGGCTTTATTCAATGATTCATGAATGGGGCAGCAGCCCACACAGTGGGTAGAGGGGACGCGGAGGATCTGTACAAAATGGAAGGATTAATTTAATGGTCAGAAATGGGGACTTGACAAGGAGGTTATTAGCAAAGAAAAGATGGACTGTTTTGGGCAAAGTCACCTCCTTTTGGGGGTGGGGGGAGGGGGGATGACATCACAAGTGAGGTCCCAGGCCTTGAGAGGCTGAAAATGCCATTCGATGAGGTATGAAGTCTTGGCTGGGCGTAGTGACAGTGAGTGAAAGTGACTCCACTGCAGGCCTGTTGTTTCTTTGCTTTTTTTTTTTTTTAATAAGATTTTATTTATTTATTTAAAAGAGTGAGCAGGAGAGCACAAATGGGGAGAGGGGCAGAGGGAGAGGGAGAAGCAGGCTCCCCACTGAGCAGGGAGCCCAATGTGGGGTTCAATCCCAGGACCCCGAGATCATGACCTGAACTAAAGTGATATGCTTAACCCACTAAGCCACCCAGGCACCCCCACACACACCTTTTTAAAGAAAAAATCCATCTTATGCTCATTACTCAAGTGCACATCCTCCTCAAGAGTTAACAGTTGATGGAGGCACCTGGGTGGCTCAGTCGGTTGGATGTCTGCCTTCAGCTCAGGTCATGATCCCAGGGTCCTGCTCTGCGGGGAGTCTGCATCTCCCTCTCCCTTGCCGGTGCTCTTTCTGCTTGTACCCTCTGTCAAATTAATTAATTAATTTTAAAAAATGTAACAGTTGATGGCAAAATCTTCCAAGCTTATTGCAACCCATTTATCTCTATTAAGCGTTATATAACATAGCATGTATTTTTAATTATTTTTTCTGCATGCATTTTTTTAAAGTTTGTATTTGTTTAATTTTATTGGAGAGAGTGAGAAAGGGCATGAGCAGGGGGCAGATGGGGGGCAGAAGGCAAGAAAGAATCCCAAGCAGCCTTCAAGCCCAGCTTGATGCAGGGCTTGATCTCACTACCCTGAGATCATGACTTGAGCCGAAATGAAGAGTAGGAGGCTTACCAGACTGAGCCATTCAGGCTCAGAAAGAAAATATATTTTCCCCTATCCATCGTAGGTTGTGTGGTTGGGACTCTGTGAGTGAGACTGGCAAAGACAGACGAAGGAGAGAAAATGAAACAGAAGTTTATTAACATGGGCATTGCATGGAGACACACTGGAGCACACAGGGCAGAGCAACCAGTGTGGTGGTTAGAATTTAAGCTTAAATAGACCATCTTATAATAACCGTAAGAATCACCTAAGTTAAAACCAAGGCAAAGGGGATTTGGGCTGCTGGTCAGAGGACCAGTGTTGGAACGTGACAAGGAAAAGAATGGGAAAAGAATGTTAAGCAGATGGGAGTCCCAGCCTTCCCCACTGATTTGCGTGGAGAGCCCTCCACTTCCTGTGTGAGAGAGGCAGACTCTTTACAAATGGAAATTACCTTTATAAATGTAAATTTCCTTTACAAAAAAACCCTTGTGCCCTGTTTTTAGAGGTTTTCCTGAATCTGCTGGTTTTCAATGGCTATTTTGCTTAAAAAAACCCCAAAGGCCAAAGAGGCCTATTTTGGGGTGGCATATGCTGGCGCCCCAACCCTTCTTCTCCCCTCCGGTTGCCTGGGAACTGCTCCCAGGACCCCCATCTGAGGACCCTGTGCCTACAGAGGTTGACCCAAGGTACCGATCTTGCCATTCTTGATGTAGTTAGTGTTCAGAATTCTGTAGGGTGGCACGTGGTTGGCGCTCCTGCAGCCCACTCTAGGCTGGACCCCACCAAGGCACAGGGTGCCTTAGGGGCCCAGGGAAAAGGCAATCCCATCAGATGTTAATGTTTGTTGCTGTCGCAGCCACAAAAGTACTTCTCCAAAAACAGCCAGCCCTCTCTCCAGGCAGAAACAGCTGAGCCACATTTGGAGTGCTAACTCTGTGTGTGTGTGTGTGTGTGTGTGTGTGTGTGTGTGTGTGTGTGTGTGTTAAAGAGATTCAATGTTTTGGAAGGAAAATCAAATCAGAGTGAATGTGAATGTTATCCATTGCAAGCCTTATAAAGAGGATTTGGTTGGGACTCCCGGGTGGCTCAGTGGTTGAGCCTCTGCCCTTGGCTCAGGGTGTGATCCTGGAGTCCCTGGATCAATTCCCACGTTGGGCTTCCTGCATGGAGCCTGCTTCTGCCTTGGCCTGTGTCTCTGTCTCTCTCTCTCTCTCTCTCTCTCTCTCTCTGTGTCTCATGAATAAATAAAATCTTTAAAAAAAGGAGGATTTGGCAAATTGTTTCAAAAGTATTAGCATTCACAGACTGTTTCTATCAATTCTAGAAATTTGTCCTAAAAAAAAAAAAAAAAAAAAAGAAATTTGTCCTAAGAAGATAATCAGATATGTGCCCAAGTGTGTATGTACAAGGACGTGCATCATAGCTGGATTAATAAATAGCAAAATGGGATAAATGCGGACGCCCAACAATACAGGGATGCTCAAATAATTACAGCCATGTGGTGGGCACTGTGCAGTTATCAAAGACCAGATCGATCTTTTCCTGGGGCTGGGCGAGATGCTATCCAACCTGGCTCTTGGGATCTCCTAGAAATAGAAACTGACAAGAGGCTAAACAGGTTTCAGGCAAGGCTTTATTGGGGTTTAAGCTCCAGCACAGGGGAGGCTCACAAAGGAAAGAATCCTCAGGCTGACTCCCCATGGAGGGTGTTTTAAAGAAACCCAGGAGAGGAAAGGGTCCTACCGAAGGATGCAGGGCTGTGGACTTATCAGCACCTGTGCACTCAAAGATGATGCTTCTCTCATGTGGCATGTCTAACTAGCATGTTCAATCTCTACCCCCAGCATGTGATTTTTATTTTATTTTATTTTATTTTATTTTTTTTATGATAGTCATACAGAGAGAGAGAGAGAGGCAGAGACACAGGCAGAGACACAGGCAGAGGGAGAAGCAGGCTCCATGCATGGGGAGCCCGACGTGGGATTCGATCCCGGGTCTCCAGGATCGCGCCCTGGGCCAAAGGCAGGCGCCAAACCGCTGCGCCACCCAGGGATCCCTGATTTTTAGTATTATGACAGGAAAAGTTGGGGAAGGGTCACCACTGGGGTCCATCTTGGTGCAGACTAGTTTGGTCCACTCTTTGCCAGTCTTTGTTGTGAGCATCTCCCTCTCAGCTTGCATCCTCCTTCCCTCTGAATTCCTGCAAGATAAGCTATACAAGAAGCATAGAGCCTTAGCTTTTTCTTCTCCTTACGGAGGCAGCCGAAGATTTTGCGGTCAGGGTAAGGGGACCCATGTCCAGCTCCTGCTCTGTCTCTGGGGTGGGGACCACCAAGAATAAGAGGTACTTTTGGAGGTGATGGATATGTTCACTGTCGATTGTGGTCACAGTTTCCCAGGGGTACATGTATGTCAAGACTTACTGAATTGTACACTCTAAGTTGTGTGGCTTATTGTACATCAGTTATGCCCCAACAAAGATGTTTGTTTATTTCTTTCTTTCTTTCTTTCTTTATTTATTTATTTATTTATTTATAAGATGTTTTTTAAAAGAACCCTGAAAGGGGCACCTGGGTGGCTCAGTCGGTGAAGCATCTGCCTTCAGCTCAGGTCACAATCCTGGGTCCTGGAATCAAACCCCTCGTCAGGCTCCCTATTTCACAGAGAGCCTACTTCTCCCTCTGCCTGCCGCTCCCCCTGGTTGTTCTCTCTCCTCTCTGTGTCAAATAAATAAATAAAATAAAATCTTTTTTAAAAACATAAAAATTAAAAAATAAAAGAACCATAAAAAAGAACCGAGCATTCAACCAAACAATGTTTCAAAAATATTCAATTAAATGGCACATGTTATCAAAATAAAATGAAGGTGGAGGGGAATAATTTAGCTCAGACTTTTGGGAGAACAATTTGGTGGTTTGCTGAAAAATGTGAAAGTGTCTTAACCTAGAAAATTTCCCTTCTTGGTGTTATCTTACCAAGGACACAGCTGGAATGATCTTACACACAGCAGTCCAGTGCCATTATACCCAAAAGAAAAATCCCACTTCACAGTTGCTTGCAAGGCCCTCTGTGACCTGGCAGCCTACCACCTGCAGCCACTCTGGTCTTGCTGTTCTTAGAGCCTGCCACGCTTCAGAGCGCTCTGTCTGCTGCTCTTCACCTGCGAGGCTGGAGTGTGGGTCCTTTCTCCATATGTTCAGGTTCCTGTGCAAATGTCCTCTCCTCACACTGGGCTTGCTGCTGCAAGTCCCTCCCCACAGCGGTGCTGGGACACAGCATGCTTCTGGAAAAGGAAAGAAGCTGATGTGTATTTCACATCATTTACCAGAATAAGGTCCAAATGGATCCAAGTTTGTTTTTTTTTAATAATTTTTTAAAAGATTTTATTTATTTATTCATGAGAACACAGAGAGAGAGAGAGAGAGAGAGGCAGAGACACAGGCAGAGGGAGAAGCAGGCTCCATGCAGGGAGCACCAGACGTGGGACTCAATCCTGGGTGTCCAGGATCATGCCCTGGGCTGAAGGTGGCACTAAACCACTGAGCCACCCGGGCTGCCCTTTTTAATTTTTTTTAAAGATTTTATTTATTTATTCATGATAGACACACACACACACACACACACACAGAGAGAGAGAGAGAGAGAGAGAGGCAGAGACACAAGCAGAGGGAGAAGCAGGCTCCATGCCAGGAGCCCAATGTGGGACTTGATTCCAGGACTCCAGGATCACACCGTGGGCCAAAGGCAGGCACTAAACCACTGAGCCATTCAGGGATCCCCTGGATCCAAGTTTTAAATGTAAAATCTGAAAGCATACAAGTGCTGGAAGAGAATATAGGAAAATTTCTTCGAATAATCCTAGAGTGGGAGGACGCATGGGTAGCTCCCTGCGAGGAGCCTGCTTCTCCCCCTGCCTACGTCTCTTCCTCTCTCTGTGTGTGTCTCATGAATAAACAAGTAAAATATTTTTTAAGAAATCCTAGAGTGGGGATAAATTTCTCCATGAGTCAATAGTCAGAAATCAATGGAAATTGATTTAACTATAGAAAACAAATCTTCATTAAAAAAAATCAGAGTTGAAAGATAAACTGATTAGCCATCAGAGATATGCAAATCAAAGCCATAGTGAGATACTCCTTCATCCCCACTAATAAGGTGTTAAAAAGCAAAATTCAACTGAGTAAATTTGAAGATCTAATTGGTTTTAATGATTCATGAATTGGGCAGCATCCCACCTAGTAAATAGAAAGGAGCTCCAAGAAGTTGTACAAAATCGAAGGCTTTTACGGCCAGAAAGGGGCAGAAAAAAGTTTCTAGCAAAGAGTGGATTCTTCAGGCAAGGTTACCTTCCCTTGGTGGAAGGCAGGGGCCTATCAAGCAGACGACCTCCCTAGTATTGATTAGGAAATTCTAGACTGTTTAAAATTCCATTTTTAGGGATGCCTGTGTGGCTCAGCGATTCACCGCCTGCCTTTGGCTCAGGGTATGATCCTGGATTTCCAGGTTCAAGTCCCACATTGGGCTCCCTGCATGGAGCCTGCTGCATATGCAGGGAGACCTCTGCCTATGTCTCTGCCTCTCTCTGTGTGTGTCTCTTGTAAATAAATAAATACAGTCTTTAAAAAAAAAATAAATTTCCATTTCTGGGAGAGGCCGAAACTGCAGTTAGGAGTTAAGTCTTTGTTTACTGATGTGGGGTTCAGCACAGATGACTCCATTTGGGGGCCTGTCACAGCTTTGGTTTTTTTTGTTTTTTTTTTAATGTATTTATTCATTTGAGAGAGAGAGAGAGGAGGGTAGAGGGAGGAGAGAGAAACTTTAGCAGACTCCTCACTGAGCTTGGAGCCCAAAGCAGGGCTCAATCTCATGACCCTCAGAACATGATCTGAGCTAAAACCAAGAGTTAGACACTCAACTGACTGCCATCTGGGGGTACCATGGGGCCTGTTGTGTTTTTTTTTTAACAATGGCTATAATCAAAGCTATCGGTAATAACAAGTGTTTGTGAGGATGTGGAGAAAGGGGAACCCTCGCGCACCACTGTTGGGAATGTAAAATGATGCTTAGCCAAAAAGAGGAACGAAGCCAAATGTTTCTCATAGATGAGTGGATAAACAAAACATGATCTATCCATACAATGGGACATTATTCAGTCATAAAAAAGGAAATTAGAACTGACATATTACAACATGGATGAACTTTTTGTTTTGGGGAGGAGGGAGGGAGAGAGAATCTTTTTTTTTTTTTAAAGATTTTATTTATTTATTCATGATAGTCACAGAGAGAGAGAGAGAGAGGCAGAGACATAGGCAGAGGGAGAAGCAGGCTCCACGCAGGGAGCCCGACGTGGGATTCGATCCCCGGCCTCCAGGATCGTGCCCTGGGCCAAAGGCAGGTGCTAAACCGCTGCGCCACCCAGGGATCCGAGAGAGAGAATCTTAAGCAGGCTTCACACCCTGTGCAGAGCCCGATGTAGGGTTCAATCTAATGACCCTGAGATCATGACCAGAGCCAAAACCAAGAGTCAGATGCTTAACCAACAGAACAATCCAGGCACCCCTTGAAATATATACTTTAAATGAACGAGTTGTATCATATAGAACTTTATTTTGATAATGCTCATTATAAAAAGACATACCGGTTAAAAAGTTATTTTTTCAGCACAATCTATGAAAAGGCCAACAACCTAGTAGAAAAATAGGCAAAATGTATGAGCAGTACACTGAGAAGAAATACAAATATTCCCCAAGTTTGCAAAAAAGATTCTCAGCCTTACTCATAATGAAAAAAAAAAATACAAATTTAAATGCACTAAGACAGTATTTTTCACTTCTGGGACTGGAGAACTCATCCCAAGCAGGGGGGAGGGCAAACCAAGA
Organism: Canis lupus familiaris; assembly: GCF_011100685.1. Lineage (NCBI taxonomy): Eukaryota > Metazoa > Chordata > Mammalia > Carnivora > Canidae > Canis > Canis lupus. The sequence continues at coordinate 32,642 of NW_023330500.1, read as the reverse complement.
CAACTCCAAGGAGGGTGTAAGGATTAATTTTATTTGTCAACTTGACTAGGCCAAGGTCGGGGGGGAGCCGATATCTGGTCCCACATGATTCTGGGTGTGCATATGAGTCTGCTTCTAGAGGAGATTAACATTTGATTCAGTGGATTAAGTAAATTAACCTACAGTAAAACTTGCCGGTGGAAGAACTGACTTTTGTGCAGTTAACCATTGCAGCAACTTCATTGCAGTTTATAAAGCAAAAGACAGGAAATGCAAAATGTCACAGGACACAAATAAATCATGGTAAAATAAACTATACGATGGAACACTGCGTACCTTCAAACAATATATAAAGTTAAATGACCCCCCCCACCATACTCCCTCTCTATGCAATTACAGGAAAATAACACCAAGACATCTTTTTTTAAAAATCTTTTTAAAAGATTTTTTTTTAAGATTTTATTTATTTATTCATGAGACACACACACACACACACAGAGGCAGAGACACAGACAGAGGGAGAACCAGTCTCCATGCAGGGAGCCCTATGCGGGACTGGATCCCTGGTCTCCAGGATCACACCCTGGGCTGAAGGCAGCACTAAACCACTGAGCCACCCGGGGCTGCCCCCAACACATCTTTTAAAAGGAGAGGGCTATAGTAAACCATAGCAAGTTTCCTTTTACACGAGAAAGAAGGGAAATATATATATATACACTCTCATTTTTTGGTTGCTGTTCATGATTTTTTAAAGTTTTAATTTAAACTCTAGGGAGTAAACATACATTGTAATATTAATTTCATGTATACAGTATAGTGATTCACCACATCCATACATCACCTGGTGCTCATCAGAAGTACCCTCCTTCATCCCCATCACCTATTTCCCCACCCCCACCACCACCTACCTCCCCTCTGTAACCAGTGTAATCAGTGTGTTCTCTACAGTTCAGAGTCTGTTTCTTGGTTTGCCTCTCTGTCTCTCTTTTCTTTCCCCTTTGCTCATTTGTTTTGTTTCTCAAATTCCACATAGGAATGAAATCATATAGTATTTGTCACCCTCTGACTGATTTTGCTTAGCATAACACCCTCTAGTTCTAGCCACATCATTGCAAATGGCAAGATCTCATTCTTTTTTGATGGCTGATAATACTTTATTGTCTATATTCACCATATCTTCTTTATCCATTCATCAGTCAAGGGGCACTTGGGCTGTTGCCATAATTTGGCTATTATAGACAATGCTGTTATAAATACTGGGGTGCATGTACCCCTTTGAATTCTGTATTTTTGTACCCTTTGGGTAAATACCCAGTACTGCCATTGCTAAATTATAGTTTTATTTTTAACTTTTTGAGGAAACTCCATTCTGTTTTCCAGAGTGGCTGTACCAGTTTGCACTCCCACCAACAGTGTACAACACTGTATCCTTGTATCTGTATCCTTGCCAACACCTGTTGTTTCTTGTGTTGTTGATTTTAGCCATTCTGACAGGTGTGAGGCAATATCTCATTGTAGTTTTGTTTTTTTTTTTTGTTTTTTTTTTTAATTTTTTTATTTATTTATGATAGTCATACAGAGAGAGAGAGAGAGAGGCAGAGAGAGAGAGAGAGGCAGAGACAGAGGCCGAGGGAGAAGCAGGCTCCATGCACAGGGAGCCCGACGTGGGATTCGATCCCGGGTCTCCAGGATCGCGCCTTGGGCCAAAGGCAGGCGCCAAACCGCTGCGCCACCCAGGGATCCCCCCTCATTGTAGTTTTGATTCGCATTTCCCTGATGATAAGTAGCATACATGACTCATTTTGCTTGTTTTTTTCCCCCTTGTATTTTTATAAGGAAATATTGGAAGGATAATACAAGAAACCTAAGACTGATTACCTGTGTGTCAGATGGGGCAGATACCACTTTCCCTAGATCTTTTTAAAAATATTGATTTGATATTCAAACCACATTAGTGATCAGAGCATATTTCCCACTCAAAAAATAAAATATCGGGATCCCTGGGTGGCGCAGCGGTTTGGCGCCTGCCTTTGGCTCAGGCCGCGATCCTGGAGATCCGGGATCGAATCCCACGTCAGGCTCCCGGTGCATGGAGCCTGCTTCTCTCTCTGCCTGTGTCTCTGCCTCTCTCTCTCTCTCTCTGTCTGAGTGTGACTATCGTAAATAAATAAATTTAAAAAAAATTTTAAAAAAATAATAAAATAAAATAAAATATCCCCTCCTCACCCACATGCAGTGCTTCTAGACAGTGAGCCCCAAGAGGGTGGCATTATTTTGTTCTATTTTGTTCATCTGTTGTATGTCCCCAGCCTGAGAAAGGTGAGGCACACAGCAGGTGCTTAAGAAACGCATTTGGGATGAATGGTTGAAGAGAGTGAGATTGGAAACCAACTAAAAGCGAGAAACAACAGGGACGCCTGAGTGGCTCAGCAGTTGATTGTCTGTTTTTGACTCAGTGCGTGATCCTGGGGTTCTGGGACCGAGTCCTGCATCGGAGTTCCCACAAGGAGCCTGCTTCTCCCTCTGCTTATGTCTCTTCCTCTCTCTCTCTCTCTGTGTCTCTCATGAATAAATAAATAAAATCTTAAAAAAAATACACAAGAAACAACAGAGAATGCTTGAAATAGATAAAGGTGCATTCAAATTGTATAATATCATAAAGCAGTGAAGGACGTAGGTCCAGACCAACTGATTTCCAAAATGTACTGTGAAGGGGGAGGGTAGGAAGCAAGTTCCAGAACCGTATACACAACTTAGTTTGGTGTCACTAAAAGAGAGCTCTAAAATAAAACTGTGTATTTCTAGATATACATAAGGTGTGATGTAAGAAGTGCAAAAAGTCTGGAAGAAGATCTTCCAACACTAAGGATGTTGGTTACTTCTAGAGAGGGGAGTTGGATGGAGGTGGGAAGGGAGGGGACGAAGGGGCTTCCAGGCAGCTTCCATTTATCCCCAAGAGAATCCATCCGTTGGGGAAAATGAATAATGTTAAATTAAAAAGAGAAGATGAGGGAACCCTGGGTGGCGCAGCGGGTTTAGCGCCTGCCTTTGGCCCAGGGCGCGATCCTGGAGACCCGGGATCGAATCCCACGTTGGGCTCCCGGTGCATGGAGCCTGCTTCTTGCTCTGCCTATGTCTCTGCCTCTCTCTCTCTCTGTGACTATCATAAATAATAAATAAAGAAAAAAATAAAGAAAAAAAAAAAAGAGAGAAGATGAGCACTTCATAGGCCCTACTCTACGACTTTCATTTTGTGAAAAGCAGGAAAGGAGGGTCTTAAGATCTATAGAAAGCAGCACAAAGGACAGAAAGGAGGGGCGCCTGGGTGGCTCATTCCCTTAAGCAGGTTAAGCATCAGACTCTAGGCTTCCCCTCAGTTCCTCGCTGTCCTGGGAGGAGCCCTGCTTCCCCTCGGGGCTCCCTGTGAGCCGCCTGGAGGTGCCCTCTCTGCACTCCCCCCACCCATACTCCCTCTCGCTAAAATAACTAATAAGTTCTTAAAAAAGAAAGAAAGAGAGAAACGAAGGAAGGTAGGAAGGAAGGAAGAGAGGGAGGAAGAAAAGACCCACCAGAAAGGAAATACCCCCCAGCGTTAGGCCCTGAGATTCCAGGCAACCTTGTAAAGCTTTTTATTTTCATTTGACGGTTCAGTGTTTCCTGCGCTTCCACGACGAACGCACTTTACTGTGTGATTCGAAAACGTGATGAGGACGGACCAGAGCAGCGAGCTGCGCGGCGCCCACCCCGACCCTGCGCCGCCAGCCGCGCCGCCCCCGGGCGGGGACCCCGAGCTCGGGCCCTCGCTCCCCGGGCCGCGCCGCCGCCCCTCCCCCTCCCCCCCCCCCCCCCCCCCTCCCCCCCCCCACACACTCGAAGCGCTAACCAGCTGCCCAGCGCGACCCTGGGACGCAAATGGAGCTGTGGGTGGGCCCCGGGGGGATGGGTGGGGGGCGTGGGCGCCCTCCCCTGCCCCCAGGACCCCCGGCACCCAGGCGGGCTGCTGCGTCGGTGGGTCCCCCTCCGCGCCGTCGTTTCCGCGTCCCCGCCCCCCGCCGAACTTCCCCCTCCCCTGCCGTCCAAAGCGAGTGATCGCAAGGAAATCGCTCGTCTGGCAGCCAATGAGCGTCCAGGCAATTTCCCTCTTTCCCATTCCACACCAGTCTTGGCGGGTTGGCCCGCCCGGCAGGGGACCCGGGGGCTGTTCCGGATCAGGGTCGCGGACCTTAGGGAAGGTGGAGTGTCCTGCATCCCAGACCTATTGGAAGACCCGGAAGAAGGGATTCATCAGTCTCTGGGAGAAATCTGGGGAGGGAAATCTTGGAGCAGGTGGTATCTGACTTTGAAGGAGAAGTGAAATTTTTCCATAAAGGAAAAGAAGACCGGGCTGTATTTCAGGGTCAAGTTCAGAGTGGGAGCTGGGCTCCTGCAACCTCCAGGCATTGGAAGCTGATGTGTGGGGTGCTCTAGGCATCCGCCAAAATGTCCCTTTGACACACAATGGAATATCCAGCCACAAAAGGGAAAGAAGTCCTGATACCTGCAAAGACAAAGATGAACCATGAAAACACGAAAGGAGCCTGACACCAAGATCACATAGTGCTGGATTTCATTCATATGAAACATCCAGAGTAGGCAAAGCTGTAGAGGTAGAAAGTAAAGTAGTGCTTGCCAGGGAGGCAGCAGGTATGAGAGGAGCACTGCTACTGGGAATGGGGTTTCTTTTAGGAGGGGATTTGTGGGAAATGTTCTGGAATTGCATCATGGTGGTGGTTGCGCAACCTCTTGTATATATTAAAAACCACTGAATTGTATACTTTAAAAGGATGAATGTTATAGCACGTGAGTCATATCTTAGGTTTCTTTTGGGGGGGAGCACTCGCAGGGGGCAGGGACGGGCAGAGGGAAAGAGAGAGAGAGTCCTAAGCAGTCTCCTCCGCACTCTACATGGAGCCTGATGTGGGGCTCGATCTCAGCACCCTGAGATCACACCCTGAGCCAAAATCAAGAGTCGGATGCTTAACCATCTGAGCCACCCAGGTGGCCTTATAGCGTAGATTTTTTTAAATGGGGGAGGGTTATGAGCAGAACCCCAGGTGGATGCAGCATTGGCCTGGCTGCTGCCCGTTTTGCAACAGAGGAAAGTGTACCAGCTCTGGGCCACGCAGTGGGCAGGGCTGCAGCTAAGCCAGAACTCAGGTGCCCTGTGAGCATTTTCTCTGGAGTCAGGACTAGGTTTGATTTACCGCATCTCCCTTCCTAACGTCTAGCTCATGGCTGTGCACAAAGACAAGCGGTGAGTGGGGAAGGCACCCTGAGCAGGGAACAGTAGGAACAGATGCCCAGAGGCTGGAAGTGGAGTGAAGTCTTGAGGGAAGGAGCACAGAATTCATCGAGGCTTGTTTTTTTTGTTTTTGCTTTTTTTAAAGATTTATTTATTTATTCATGATAGACACACAGAGAGAGAGGCGGAGACACAGGCAGAGGGAGAAGCAGGCTCCATGCAAGGAGCCCAACGTGGGACTCGATCCCACGACTCCAGGATCACGCCCTGGGTCGAAGGCAGGCGCCAAACCACTGAGCCACCGAGGGATCCCCTGTTTTTTTGTTTTTTAAATATTTTATTTAGGGATCCCTGGGTGGCTCAGCAGTTTAGTGCCTGCCTTTGGCCCAGGGCATGATCCTGGCTGGAGTCCCGGGATCGGGTCCCACATCAGGCTCCCTGCATGGAGCCTGCTTCTCCCTCTGCCTGTATTTCTGCACCCCGCCCCCCGTCTCTCATGAATAAATAAATAAAATCTTTTTAAAAAATAATAAAGATTTATTTATTTATTTATTTAGAGCCCAAGAGAGAGCACCAGCAGCGGGGGCGACAGGCAGACAGAGAGGGAGACACAGGTTCACCACTGAGCAAGGAGCCTGGTGCAGGTCTTGATTGCAGGACCAGCCCAGGACCCCGGGATCATGATCTGAGCTGAAGGCAGACAGCTGCCTGAGCCTCCCAGGCGCCCCTTCATTGAGGCTTGTAAGCACAGCCTGGGTGGCTCCTTAAGTACAGATTTAGGAAGGCCTTCAAAGCAGGCCCAGTTTCATGGGTGTGCCACCCATGCTGTTACAAGAGCCAGCAATCAGAGTGGCCCTGTGGTTGGTTTAATGCTCAGCTGTCACCGTCCTCAAATGCTTTTTTTTTTTTTTCTTTTTTTTTAAATTTTTATTTATTTATGATAGTCACAGAGAGAGAGAGAGGCACAGAGACACAGGCAGAGGGAGAAGCAGGCTCCATGCACCGGGAGCCCGACGTGGGATTCGATCCCGGGTCTCCAGGATCGCGCCCTGGGCCAAAGGCAGGCGCCAAACCGCTGCGCCACCCAGGGATCCCCGTCCTCAAATGCTTAATCATTTTCAAACAAGAATCTCTGCATGTTCATTTTGCCTTGGACCTGACAAATTATGCATCTAGGTCTGCCTGAGGCCACAGGGTGCATCAAAGTTGTTGTGACTCAGAAGGTGACCTTAGGCACACCACGAAGAAGGACAGACAGGAATGAAGTTTAAAGATTCTTGAGGAAGAATTTGTGATGGGTTGAGGACATGGAAAAGAAGGGCCCACTGGGAAGGGCATGCGGGAGCTCATACCCATCTACCCACCCATCTATCCACCCATTTACCCATCCATCCACCCATCTACTCACCTATCAATCATTCAGCTAACATTTCTGAGACCCAAGATGAGTTAGGTGGGGTTACAAAGGTTTCTACCTTTAGGAACTTATGCTCCATTGAAAATATAAGCTAGCCTTACCTACCCCATGCTAGGTCATGCACCCTGGGTCCCCCTCCTTGTTTTTTCTCCTTTGCCCTTTCTTTTCACACAAAAGAGTGAATTTGCTGCTTGTCTGCTTCTCCCACCAGAATGAGGGCTCCTGAGGACAGGGCTTGGTTTAAAGGCTCTATTACTGCAGAGTTCCAGTATCTAGAACAATCCTGGCACATTGGAGGTGCTCAGTACATATTTGTCTGATGAATGAATGAATGAATGAATGAATGAATGAATGAAGAAATGAATGAATATGGTTCAGATCAGGGCTGGATTCAGATTTTTTTTTGAGAGAGAGAGAGAGTGAGAGAGAGAGAGAGACCACATGCACAAGCAGAAGAGGAGTGAGAGCCAGAGGGAGAGAGAGAGAGAAAATCTTAAGCAGACTCCACCCCCAGCACAGAGCCTGATGTGGAACCTGATCCCAGGACCCTGAGATCATTACCTGGGCTAAAATCAAGAGTTGCCCACTTAACCAATTGAGCTACCCAGGAGCCCCTAGATTCAGATCTTTTGAAAGCCCTCCTTGCTAAAAGGATTAGGGTGACTTCCTCATATGTAATTTAAAAGATACATACTAAAATGAGTATAAGAAAATCCTTCAGAGTTTTAACTTTCCCCTTGGTGGTTATTTGCTGCTTTCTTGGACATAAGAAATATAACACACACACACACACACACACACACACACACACACACCTATTTTCTCTGTGTCCCTGCTCCACTGGCCCCTGAAACTTGCCTTTTCTTCCTGGTGGGTAGCTCAGCCCTATCATTTCACCTGGGGAGGGCCCCTCTGGTGAGGATTTGGGAGGATCAGAATGGGGTGTAGTGTGGCCGGGTGGGGGCTCACAGGGGAGCAAAGCTGGTGACGGAGGCAGGGCCAAAGCAAGAGGCTTGGAGCCATATCTAGGTTGAAAGGCAGATGGAGGTGAGCCAGAGAAGGCATCTGAGAACAGGTCCCAGCGGAGGAGGAAAACCTGGGACCAGAGTGACTCACAGGTTACAGGAGGAGAAGGCTCCCGGGAGAGGAAGATGAGGCAATAGTGAAATGTAGCACAGGCTTCCAACAGGATGGGATCTAGAGAAGGAGGCAACTGTGGTTTGCCAAGTGGCCTCTGCTGGTCCAGGGAGCTTGTGGGTCACCACAGTCACTAATGAGCTTCGGGAGGACTCGTGCTGGAGGTGAAGGACAAGATGCAGGATGAAGGGGCCCCTGAGGATCTCACATTCTGCAGTCACTCCCCGGTTAGCTTGTTGCCTGGCATACAGCAGGTGCTCAATAGATTCTTAAAAGTTCTCCCACCCCTCCGAGATGAGTTGGTGTATTTGACCCTCCTTTTATTTTTTTATTTTTTAAAGATTTTATTTATTTATTCAGGAGACACACACACACAAAGAGAGAGAGAGAGAGGCAGAGACACAGGCAGAGGGAGAAGCAGGCTCCATGCAGGGAGCCCGATGTGGGACTTGATCCCGAGATTCCAGGATCAGGCCCTGGGCCGAAGGCTGCGCTAAACCACTGAGCCACCCAGGCTGCCCGACCCTCCTTTTATAATGAAGAGGGCCTGCTAGGGACAGGAGGGGACAGGCCTGGGGCAGAAATTGGGGCAGGGCAGTGACCTGAGGCCCAGACGGTTTGTGGAGCATGGAAAGCAGATATGCTTGCTCTGGCTTAAACCTAGAATCTTCAAGTGTTTCCTGCTTGGGATAAGGACCAAAGGAACGTGTCATTGGACTCGGCAGAGCCAGTGCTTTTCTCAGGCCTTGATATTTGCAGTCATCCTAGGTCTTTTTTAAAGGAAAAGAAAATATGGAATACATTGGAAATGTGAGGATAACACCATGTATGAGTAGGAAGGTGCAGTACAAGCTGGAGGTCCTGTACAAATGGTCCCACGGTTTACCAGCTGCCCTGTGCTGCTCCAGGGGGCTCGTGGGTGTGGGTGCCCCCAACTCTTTCCCAGCAAGGTCTCCCCTAGTGTTGCATTGCTGCAGAAACGCAGGAGGATGCTATGGGCAAAAAAAGAGGTCCAAGCTGCTATCTCAATGTCTCTGCCTCTAAGAAGTTTGACCCTGGGTGGCCTGAGAAGTGAGCCCATTTATAACAAGAGACCCCAGAGTCCTAGGAATGTTTGAAGGCCCCTCCTCTCTCATCCTTCATTCTCTGAGACGCTTTGTACCAAGTGTCAGCTCTCGGAAAGGCATCCGGCTCTCATGCACAGTAATGTGTGTCGGATAGGATTTTCAGTAAGTCAAAAACAGGACTCTCAAATACAAAGTGAGCAAATGTCAAAGATTTAAATTTATCCGTGAAGGAAAGAAAAAAATAAATAAATAAATTTATCAGTGAAGGACCCAACAGGATGGTGGGAGGAGGAGGATTCTAGAGGCTGAGTCCAGAAGTTCTGACAGAGGAGAAAGCTGGAACATGATGGCTAGGGAACTATTCGACTCTGTGAGTTAACAGAAAGTATGCATAGGGGCTCTGCCCACCCCCCCCACCCCCTCCCGCCCCTGCCCCGCAGAGCTCCTGAAATCCTTGCAAACTCCTAAGCAATAAGAGCGCTGGCACCATCTGTCCAGGCGACTCTGGGGGGACCCCGGGCTGGGGGCTGGTCAGCAAAAAGACCAAGTCAGTATGAGAAGCTTGAATTCTTGGCTGCCCCTAGCCCCATTCTTCAGAAAACAGAGAGGGGCTGGAAATGGAGTTAGCAATCCCTCATGCCTACATGAGGGAGCCTCCCAAGACACCCCCAATAGCACAGGCTGGTGAATGTACCCACGCTTGGAGAGTGATGCATGCCAAAGCCATGGAGACAGAAGCTCCAGACTTGCCCTATGTGCCTCCACTGGGCTGTTCATCAGCATCTTTGTCATATCCTCTAATAAACCAGCAAGTCTAAGTAAGTGTGTCCCTGAGTTCTGTGAGGCCACTCCAGCAAATTCCTTGGACTCCAGGAGGGGTCTTTGGAAACCCCTGTAGAGGGTTGGCCAGAGCACACATAACAACCTGCTATCTGAAGTGGCTGGGCACAGGGGAGCCTTTGGTGAGGATCAAGCCCTTAGCCTGTGGGATCTGACGCTATCTGGGATAGACCATGTCAGAATGGAGTTGAATTCCTAGACACCCTGCAGGTGTCTGAGAATTGCCTATTGCTGTGGGAAAAACCTCCCCGTGTTTGGTGACTAGAAGTATCAGAAGTGAAGTGCTATGATGGTGAGTAGATGAGTCACAGAGCAAACAGACACAGGGCAGGAAGAGCTGCGGTTTTCCCTACACAGGAAGGTGGAAAAAATCTGAAGTTTATCAGAAGAGGTACAAAACTCCTGAACATCCTACAGGGCAATGAAAAACCTTGAGTCTCGGTGTTTCTTTTCGGTGAGGGAGGGAGGGGAGGGGAGGGGGGGGAGGGAGGAGGAGAAAGGAGATTCACTTCCTTCACTTCCTTCCCTTCCCTTCCCTTCCTCCCTTCCCTTCCCTTCCCTCCCTCCCTCCTCCTCTCTCTTCCTTTTTCTAAAATTTTGTTTATCTGACAGGGCAGGCACAAGCAGGGGGAGCAGCAGAGGGAGAGGGAGAAGCAGGCTTCCCAGCGAGCAGGGAGCCCGACACGGAGCTCTGTCTCAGGACCCCAAGATCATGACCTGAGTCGAAGGCTGACACTTCACCGACTGAGCCACCCAGGTGCCCTGGAATACTTTTTTTTTTTCTACTTTTTTTTTCCTTGCATCTAATGCAAAGGATTTCTGTTGGACAAAAATCTATGGTTAACACATAGAATCTTCATAGAGTCTGGGGCCTGGTCGAGATACGTTTCCCCAGAGAAGAAGCAAATCCTTGGATGGGCCAGTTAGACAACAAGCCCATGAAATAATATTCAAATACCCTTTTGCCTTGTTGCCACATTCAGATTATTTTTCTTAACCTGTGTGAGTCAGGAGTTTGTAAATGGCTTTGAGAGGTTCAAGAATTAAATTATTTACCATGGTTTACATGCGTGCATTTTTTTCTGGGGAAAAGGTTGTAGCTGCCAGTAGATTCTCACTAGTGACCCTCCCAGCATAAAAGCCACTGACCCAAGGCGCTAGCTGCCCATCTTCTTCTCCCTCCAAAGCGGGGAGGGAATTTCCTTCTTGACACAGAAGTCTTCTGCTAATGCTCTCACTTGGATTTCTAGGCACCTACTTGCAGGCGCTGTGGGGCAGGGGGGTCAGTCACCTCTTCCCTATATTTGAGGGTCCCAGTGTCCAGGCTGGTGCAGTTCCAGCTAGGGACAGTCAAGCTGTCAACTTCCAGGAGTACCCACTGAGCTGTCACCAGCTTTGTGACCAGCACGCTGCTCTGGTCCCACTACAAGCTCAGGTCCAGGCCCCAGTGCACACTCTCCAGGCAGGTGGGCTAGTTTGCGCAGACCTCGGACATGACCGGGATCTGAAGTCCGAATGGTTGGCCCTTTGAACTCTTCTGACATTTTCCATAAAGAGTTCCCAGATTTATTTAAAATAAAACTCTACAGTTCAAGAAGCCCAACTTTTTTATCCATGGCTGGCAAGTAATGCATCGGGGTCTTGGCAGTCTGGACTTTGGAATAAACATCTGTTGAAAGAGTGGATGTTGCCTCATGCTGATCGCAAGCTCTGGCTGACAATCATATCTGCATTTCTGATTACTAACCAGGAAATAAGTTATTCATTGACTACATTTTTATTGTTTATAAACAAAGCTTTTATTATTTTTTTTAAAGATTTATTTATTTATTTGACACAGAGAGAGAGCACAAGCAGGGGGAGCAGCAGGCAGATGGAGAGGTAGAAGCAGGCTCCTAGTAGGAGGAGGGAGGCTGATGAGGGGCTTGATCCCAGGACCCCCGGAGATCATGACCTGAGCCCAAGGCAGACGCTTCACTGACAGAGCCCACCTGGTGCCCCTTAATTTTTAATTTTTGAAATTGAGGCCTACCATGCAGGTAGCAAAGAACAGTAAGTGCATAATCTGAGGGATATAGAGCCCTGCATTTTCATATTACTCCACTGAGCCCGCCTGTGGCCTCCTTACTCTGTTTCTCAGTCACCCATCACTGCAATTATTATGCACATTTGTTATAGAAATCATACAGCAAGGGCAGCTGGGTGGCTCAGTCAGTTGGGTGTCTGCCTTCAGCTCAGGTAATGATCTCAGGGTCCTGGGATTGAGTCCCATGCCGGACTCCCTGCTTAGTGGAGCCTGCTTCTCCCTCCACCGTCCCCATACTGTGCTCTCTCTTTCTACCAAATAAATAAATAAACAAGTAAATCATATAACTATAAATATTTTGTGTGTTTGTTTGGTTTTTCTTTTATATGATATAAGATCTGTAGGATCCATCCACTTGTGTGTTAGCACTCTATTCTTTTTTTTTTTTTTTTTTTAAGATTTTATTTATTTATGAGAGACACAGAGAGAGGCAGAGACACAGGCAGAGGGAGAAGAAGCAGGTTCCCTGTAGGGAGCCCAATGTGGGATTTGATCCCGGATCCCAGATGCCCTGAGCTGAAGGCAGATGCTCAGCCACTGAACCATTCAGGTGTCCCTTTATTCCTTTTTTTGTTGCTCCTTATTGCTTTACTATATGGAGAAATCACAATATATTTATCCATTCTATGTCGATGGCCCCATGGGTTGTTTCTGGATTTTTGTCCATTTGAGTGAAACTTCTTTTTTTTTTTTTTTTTAAGATTTATTTATTTACTTGAGAGAGAGAGAGAGAGAGAACGAGCACAGAGGGAGAGGGAGAAGCTGACGCCCCACTGAGCAGAGAGTCACCAAGTCCCAAGGGTGGACTTGATCCCAGGGCCCCGAGATCATGACCTGAGCTGAAGACAGATGCCCAACCGCTTGAGCCATCCAGGCCACCCCTTGAGTGAAACTTTCTGCAAACATTCTTGTACCAGACGTCTTTGCACAGACATGTGCTCTTATTTTCTCTTCAGTGATACTCAGGAGCAGGATTACTGACTGGGTCATAGGGCAAGCCTATTCAAATAAGAATACCCTTTGGTTGTTACTAGGAGTTCCTGTCACTAGCACATGGTCGAGCTGTGTCTGAAACAGTTTGCTTGCACCTGCATGCTTTACCTCATTTTGTCCTTACCAAACTCCAGCGATGCTGGCTGAGCAAATATTATTGCCACCTGACGTGGGACTGCTGTTATTTGCCCACTACTGACAGCAGCTCAAGGTTTCAAGTTCAGAGGGTTTCAAAGCACTGGAGAGGAGAGAGAAGCACAGAACTCCGGGATTACAAAATGTTTCCTATGGGAAGTGAGAGCTAAATTCTAGAAAAATCCCACATGTTTTTGGATCAGAACCGGCTGGGAGCTGCCAGCAATGAATATGGCTGGCAGGAGAGTGGACTCAGCCGTGCTCTTGGCAGCCCAAGAGGGCCTACCAGCTTTTTTTTTTTTAAAGATTTTATTTATTCATTCATGAGAGACACACAGAGAGGCAGAGACAGAGAGGAGAAGCAGGCTCCATGCAGGGAGCCTGACATGGGACTTGATCCCAGGTCTCCAGGATCAGGCCCTGGGCTGAAGGCAGCGCTAAACCACTGAGCCACCCAGGCTGCTCCCAGGCCTTACAAGTTTTGTATTACAATTGTTGTGCTATTTTAGGTTGGCCAATGGTATTCTTGGTATGTTTTGTGTGTGTGTGTGTGTGTGTGTGTGTGTTAGGGGGATGTGTTTTTATTTATTATTATTATTTTTTTAAATTTATTTATTTATTCATGAGAGACATAGAGGCAGAGACACAGGCAGAGGGAGAAGCAGGCTCCCTGCAGGGAGCCCGATGTGGGGACTGGATCCTGGATCCTGGGATCATGACCTGAACCGAAGGGTGGCGCCCCCAACCACTGAGCCATCCAGGTGTCCCACAGGGGAATATGTTTTTACAAAAGAACTTTTGTCTTTCAGAAATCTGTACTCAAGAACAGGTAGACAGAACAGTAGGATTTCTGGATTTGCTTTAAAGAAATCCAGAGGCAGTGGCAGGGGTAGACAAAAAACAAGCTTGGCCCTCACTTGATAATTGTTGAAAAACTGTTTTTGCTTGGTTATCCAGGAGTTTATTGATTTCATTAACTTTTATATGCTTGAATTTTTTCATAAAAAGATATTTTCAGGGCAGCCCGGGGTGGCTCAGCCTGTTTAGTGCCGCCTTCAGTCCCAGGGTTGTGATCCTGGAGACCCGGGATCGAGTCCCACGTCGGGCTCCCTGCATGGAGCCTGCTTCTCCCTCTGCCTGTGTTTCTGTCTCTTCTCTCTCTCTGTGTCTCTCATGAATAAATAAAGAAAACCTGAAAAAAAAAAAGATATTTTCAGAGTAAAAAAAGGGGGGGTTTCTTAGTGATAATAAAGACAGTACATGCATTTTTTTAAAAAAGGTTTCTGTATAGCCACAATAGGCAGCTGCTATAGTATGTTCCATTCAAACTGGGGAAGAATTGAAAAAAGAACAAAAACAGAACGGACCTTGAGAAAGATTACTCTAGTTTCTGAGGCCGACTCTGGGATATTTTTGGCCGAAAGAGAACACAGGATTCAAAAGGCCCGGAGCTCCCCAGAGGCCTAGTTCCTGGGCTTTTTATTAATAGTGGCTGCTAAGCGGCCCTGGGGAGCTGCAGTCTCGGGGAGCAGAGCACAGGAGGAGAATGAGGCCTCCACTGCTCTGGCTGGAACTGCTGGCAGGCGTGGGCTTCCTTACCGTGGCCCAAGAGCCCAGTCACTGGGGCACAGGTGACTGTAGCGACCCTGGTGGCCCCATGGACAGGCAGTCCTGCCTTTGCCCCTGCCTCACCCCGGCCTGCAAGGTGACACGGGGACCGTGCGCAGGGAGGTGTGTAAGGTCAAGGCCACAGAGCCCTGGGAACATACACAGCGCAGGGCTGATCCCAGAGGGGAGCACCATGGGACTTAAGTGAGGAAGAAAGTGACCTTGGGCTGGGACCCTGCAGACCGCCAGCTGTTGTGTTCCAGGGAAAGGAGAGGGAAGAGCATTTGAGACAAGCCTGGAAAGCCTACTTGCCATGATTGTGGAGTAGAGGATGCAGGTCTCTGCAGGTGTGCCCTGGCCCAGCCCACCTGCTTTGGCAGGCTGCGAAATCTGGAGGGGAGGGGTGGGGGGTGTCGCAGCCTGGGATCCCTGGTGGGCAAGATGGGAGCCGGCAGTGGCGGGAAATCTCTAACTTCTAACTTCAGAGAAATGCAAATTAAAATAAATAGCATTATCTACACGCTCTCCTTTAGGACTGAGAAACATGAAGAGAGCGGATAGAGACAGACAGCACTGATGGTCCCTAGAGACAGGACTCCACTCCCATGCCTGGGTAGGAATAGATAGATGCCAGTAAGCTTCTTTTGGGGCGGCTCTGCAAGTGACACCAATGTCACCAAATGTCACAGGTGCCTGCCCTTTGACTCAGTTGCTTCACTACTAGGATCTACAGAGAGAAATCAGAGCTCAGAGAGGCCCCACTCACAGCCAGTGCAGCTTTATTATACCCGCAATGGTGAAAAGGGGCTCTAAGGGCCGTGGGGCGCGTTCATCACCGAGACAGAGGAGGTCATCTCTGTATCTCCACAGGGAACCGTCGTCCAAGGGGGGAGCCAAGTGAAACAAGAGTGTCACAAACAGCACAGATCCTGTGACTTCACTTCAAACAGCCTGGAGAGCGCACACCAACAGTTAACTGTAGTAGCAGCAGTGACGGGGGCGGGAACAAGAGAGAACTTTCATTTTCTCTTTCTAAACCTTCCAGTGGTAACCACCAAAGGATACAGGCAGAAAGATGGAGGCAAGCATGGCCTTTTCATTGCCCAAAGAAGTCACTGAGCTCTAGGAGAGCCGGGTCTCTGTTCATAAACCTGGGGCCTTTACGGAGCACCTGTTACCTGCAGGGCCACCAGCTAGAGGGAAGGGAAGGCGCGGGGCGGGGCGGGGCGGGGCGGGGTGGGGGGAACCGCTGCGCCCCTGACCTGAGCGCCCTGCTGGCAGCTGCCGGCCCAGGCCCCGGGGTCCGCCCACGCAAGGTCTCTGGGTCACTCTGTCCCCACTACCAGCCAGGTCTTTCCCTGGCACCTACACTGCTTTAGGCGCCCTGAATGATTAATTTGCCAAATCTTACCAAAGCCCCCGAGGGAGGTGTTTTTCTCCCGGTTAGATGAGGAGGAAGAGGCCTTCTCAGAAGGGTCGCGGGAAACTCGCAGCAGCGGGTTGGCTCCGCGAGCCACGCGGCCTCCGGCTCGCCTGAGCTGTCACTCCGGGGACAATGTCCGATTTTGGGGATTTGGGGCGACGGCTCTGGAGTTAGACTTGGCTCCAGCGTCGGGTCCATTTCTCAGCCATATGGTCATGCGCGAGTTAGTGATCCTTTCTGCAGCCCCGGCCGGGATCGGCTATTTATGGGGGCGCTTTTGCGGATTAGAGGCGGCAATGGCTGTGGAGGGCTCGCGTGAACCCCGCACCCTGCTAAGCACTTTTACGGGCTTGGCCCACAGGGAGTGGCCCATTTTTCAGATGAGAAAACCGAGTCTCCGGGCTGAGGAATCTCGCCCCGGGCCCCAGCTGGCAGAGGCGTTGGCCGCGTGCCCCCCAGCAGCCTCAGTTTCCTCACCCGACACGCTCCCCGGGGGAGCCGAGGGAGGCCAGCCACCGTCCCCGGTCACGCCCCCACCGACGGACCACCCCCTCCGCCCGCCCCGCGCGGGGAGTCTCAGCCCCGCCCGCACCGCAGCCCCGCACGCTCCAGCCAATCGGCGGCGGCGGCGTCGGGTGCACTCGGCCTCGCCCGCGGCCCTCCAGCCCCGGCTCTCGCTCGCTGAGCGCTCAGTGCGCCCGCCGCCTCCGCCGCCTCCGCCTCCGCCGCCGCCGCCGCGCCTCCGTTCGCTGACTCGGTAAGGCTTGGCCGAGGCTGCGCCCGCGGACGGCCGGCGCGGGGCCTGCGGGCTGCGGCGGGCTCGGGGGGGGGCGCGCGGGGGACTGCCCGGGTCCCGACCCAGGCGGGGGCCGGGGGAAACCCCCAGCATCCCTCCACCCGGACCGGCGGGGTTCGCCCGGAGCCCGAAACGCGAGCGCGGCAGGGACTCCTCACCTCCCGCCCCGGATCGGATTCGCGGGGGGCGGGGGGCGTCCGCCGGGGGCCCGGTGTGCGCGCGAGTCCCGGGTGCGGTCCGTTGCGGCCGCGAGAGGGATGATCAGGCCCCCGGACTTGGCAGGATGCGCCAAGCCCGGGACTAGCAGTGGCCACTGGCTTCTTTGCTCGCTCCTCTCCCACTCCTTCCCGGAGTGGATTGGGTGTGAGGGTACGCCCGAGGGTCGGCCCGCCGGCGGGTGCGGTTGCCGGAGTGCTGGAGGGATGCGCGGGTCTCCGGATTTGGCTGGATGCCCCCGGCCCGGGGCCACGAGGGGCGCCGGCTCCCACATCCGCTCATCCCACCCTTCTCTTAGGAATGGTTTGGGCGTGGGGTCCATTCCGAGGGGCGGCGAGCCTGCGGACGGATGCTCGGCCTTCTGGACTTGGCTGGGCGCCGTCCACCACCGCTCTCGATCCGCGCATCCCTCCCCCATCGGGGGTTTAGACGGGTCTGGGGGGGCCGTCCTGGGGTCCAGGCGGGAGCTCGAGGGACGCTGGGGCCTCAGGACTCCCCGGCGCGCCGTTCCGCCCCCCCTCCCCCGGCTGCCCCCGCCATTGCAGCCTCGGGACACGCCCTTGACGCGGGGCTCCCAGGCGCGGCCCCGAGCGTCCGCCGGGGACCACAGGGGCGCCCGGCCGGGGTCTCCGAGGGCGGACGCCCCCCACCCCCCGGTGGAGGCCCTGGGTGCGGGGCAGGTGGGCGCCGAGCGTCCGCCCAAGGTCGCGCCCCCCGCCGCGCGGGGGTGGGGGAGGGGCGTCACGTTGACCGGGTCCGGGCTCCCTGGGCCCGCAAGCCCCGGCAGGCGCCGTCCGGAGCCCCGACGGCGTGCAGCCCTGACCTCCGCTCCCTCAAGCGAGGCCACGACCATTTCCTTTCCTTTCGTTTGCCTCGGAAAGGCCGTGGGTCAGCGTGTTTGTTGGCTTTCGTGAAAGCTGGAGGGAACCAAGGTGAGGGCCGACTTTGAAACACCGAGAGTTAACCATCCCGTATAATTAACCAGGTTCGGTGCAGAACACGCTTAAGCAGTCCCCGCTCAGGAACAAGGCTTTCGGTTCCTCGGTGCTCCCTGGGTTGAATTATTTAAAGGGAGATTGTTGTGGGGGAACTGGTTAACTTGTAAGTTGCCGAATAAAATAGAAATCCGTTTAACCTTTTGAAACGTGTATTTTGTTACACCATCCTCTTGCACCGGCGTCGGGTTTCTGGCCATTCCAGATATTCAGGCGTGTTGATTTCCTCCCGAACCTCAAACTAAGGGATTAGAACGTGGCTGGACTCCCTGGTTTTTTTTTTTTTTTTATTTTGTGCCAGCGAACAGCACCCCTCCCAGCCCCCTTTCTCCGAAGTATTTAAGGTGACTCGCGGTGTGAGTGTGCACGGAGGACGACCTTAATGCAGATAGATGAGCTGGTCTTTGAGGGGAAGCAGGGTCTGGTGGGAAGGCCTATGGGGCCATCGCGTCCCTCGGAACTGAATGCAGCCTCAGACCGAGGGGTCTGGTGGTTGAGCCTCTGTGAGCCTGGGGGCTCCTCTTCGCCTCGAAACGACCCGTTTCCTTCCTGTGAAGCATTGCTAGACCCGGCCTCGCACCCTGAACTCCCATCTGTTGGAGTCCAACAGAAAAGGGCCACCTTTGGGGGCGCACATACTTTGTTGTCAGGGTGGCAGAAACTGGCTTCCTTGAGCAGGCAAAATAAGCTTTCGGTTGGTCCCGAAAACAAGTGGCCTAACCCGGAGGCCCAGGGACGGTAAACCTGGCGTCCCCGCTGCTGCCGCCCTTGGCCCGACCTGGACGCGCGGTAACCCAGCGGTCAAGCCTGGGCCTCCGGGGAGTCCTGGGGCCAGGGCCGCGCTGATGCAACCCGGCCCTTCGCGCCCATTCATAGAAACACTTCATTTTTCCTGGGCGGGAGTCCCCTTCCGGGCGCGCTTTTGGGCGCCTGGGCGCGGGGGCTGCGGGCCGGCACGTGGGGCGGCAGCCGGCGCCCAGCAAGCACTTCGGTGGCACCTCGGGGTGGCACACGCGGGGCCGGCCTTCCCACGGACAGGCGCATGCGTATGTCGCCGGGGGGGAGGAGGACAGGGCTGCGCCGGCGTCCGGGCGCGCAGCTCGCTCGGAAGGTCTCTCGGAGCCGGGAGGGTGGAACAGGATTCTGAGCGCCGGGGACGCGCCAGGCCGGGGGCGGGGCTCGGGTTAACCTTTCCACTACTTTTCGCAGCCGTCACGTGACGCCCGCGGGGGGGCGGGGGGGCGGGGCGGGCGCGGCGGCCGCAGCTGCCCGCGGCGCCCTCGAGGACGCCGTTCCAGGCGAGCAATTAAAGACGCAGGCGGAGCTCGGAGGGCGGTGGGGAGGTGGGAGCGGAAAGCGCGCCCGCTGCGGCCCGGGCTGCTGCTGCACTTTGATCCGGTGCAGTTTTTCCTTGTTGGAGAAAAGGGTTAGTCATTCTGCGTGGTTCTTACCGGCAGGCCAGAGTTGCTGCTGCCGCTGCGCCGCTGCATGCTGCTGCTGGTGCTCCTGGAAGCCTCACTTCGCTCCGGAAGAATTGGTGCTGTTAAGGCTAAAATAAAATTGGCATGTTCAGAGTGCGTGTCACAGATTCTCTGCTGGCTTTGATGGGGCCTCTTCTCTTCTCCCCAGATGCTTGAGCACTCCTGAGAGCTCTTGCCAGCACTGTTCTGTTTGACAGATAAGTAAGGACAAGCACAGGGTCCAACATGAAGGCGGTGCTTAGGGGACCCAAGGCATGCGCAGAGTTGGCCTCCCCTCCGCGCCCAGGTCCCCGCTCCGGGGACCACCCTCTCACAGTGCCTTGGGTGCCTGTAGAAAGAGTCTAGGCTGCACAGGGGCGTGCTTTAAAAAAAAAAAAGGAAGAAAGGAAGAAAAAAGATCTGGTAATTAAACAAGTAAAGAATATGTTCTTTTTGTTGATTTCTGACGATTATGCCGCTTTTTGTGAACTTCACCTTTTACCCAGCGCAAATATGGGTGGACCCTTGGGTTCCCAGCAGGCCCTGGGTGGAAGCCAACTGACCTTTTTGGGGTAAGGTGATCCTGAGCCTCAGTTCTCTGGAATGTCCACCTTTACCTTTCCTGTAACGTGGGTTGTTTTTTCTGCCTGTTTTTGGAAGTCAACAATTGAAATTTTGCTGCTGCCTTTAGGCTTGCCTCTCTCAGTGTACAGTATATTTGCCACCGTGGAAGGCTGCGAGATTGCACAAGATTATCAACTAGTTGTTGGACACCAGGTAACTCAGGTAAAAAAAGAAAGGACTCCATACCACCAATGCTGTGGGTTCACCACCCACCTGTCCCCGCGGAACCTGAGTGTTCTAGATTCTTTCTGACCGTCCCTGAGTGCCACCTGCTACCTTTGCTTCCCACGTGACTCTTAAACTTGCCTTCCTGCTGATTCCTGTGACCCAAAGTGGCCTTTCAGATATTAATCCAGATGAAGAACATTTTGGGATCCGTTCTCCCCTAGATTGCTGCACTTTTCTGATGCGGTGGGGTCCTTAGGGGCTGTGAAAGTCTGTGCCAGGGAAGCAAGCAGCAGACAGAGGAAGCTGTTACGTTCTTCCACCTGCCCGGTGCCCTTGTTTTGCCTTGTGACTGTGCTCAGGGATGTCTGGATGGGAGACCTGCAAGCTCCATACTCCCACATCAAGGGAGGGACCAGTGACCTCCTCTTCCTACCAGTCTACTGGCTTCCTCCTGAGTCCCGAGGAGGCTGTTGATCCCCAGCGCACCCCTGTCTGGTCACCTCTTTGTTTCCGTGCCCTGGTGAGAAATACGGCTCCATGCAGATGGGACTCGTCCAGTTTCTGAGGAGTCAAGTTCTGAGGGTTAATTCCTTCTCTTTAGAAGCCCTGGCACCTCCTCCCACTGCCCCAGTAAAAGGTAATACGTGTTTAGGTTAAAAGCAAACACAAAATAACCTTGCCTTTAAGAAGTTTTCTTAGGCTGTAACTCTGACTTTACATTTTATGAAAGTCTTCCTCATTTATGAGATAACGCATCTGTCACTAATTTTCCTAAATGTCAACTCCTCTACTGCCCTTAAAAAGATTTAACGTGAAGAGTTTTGGTTTCTTTCTATTTTTTCAAAAACACTCTGTTGTACAATGGGGGGTTAAGGTTAGGGTACGATAAGGTGTACTAGAAATGGATCAGCAGCGCTCCTGCAAGCTGAATACCAGAGTGAGGAGGTCGGTCTGGGAGGTATCTGATGCTGGCAGGGCGTGCAGGGAACGGGGAGAGGGGGGAGAGGGGTCTAGGAAAGAAGTAGAGGGCAGATACACGTGGAAACCCACGTTCCTGGAGCATGGGACCGTAGTTCGGAAGGTACAGTGTGTTCCTACATACTGTGGTGTCAGGCCTATTACTTGATGTGAGGGGGACATATTCTGCATACTTGATGTGCCAGGAAACGATGTTAGGATAAGGCAGTGACATTTGTTCAAGGCCTCCCTCTCTGTCTCCTTGTCTCCCTGTCTCCTACACGCACGCGCGCGCGCGCGCACACACACACACACACACACACACGGCTAAGTGGCAGAGCTGGAGTTCGAATCCAGATCTGTGTTCTCCAAACCTTGTGCCCGTCTGTCTCCCTGTCCCAGGCTGCTTCCCAGACCCCTGTGCAGGCAGTGTTGGGTGTTAGCATTGCCCCCACCCCACCCCCCTGGATATGACACTGAATCAGCCTTATATGTGTTTCTGGATTTCCAGTTCCTCATCTGTAAAATGGTGCCTCTGACACCTGTTGATTTGTCTCATGAGTGGGGAGGATCCAGTAAGAGGCCAGATGTGAAAATAGTTTCAAGGGTATGAAGTAGGCATGAGTTTTAGCAAATAATACCATAGCCTCAGGCATGTTTTATGGATAGGACCATCCTCTCCAGGCCCTGAGCTGGAACTGGGGCTTGGCAAGGTCAGCGGCATCTCTGGGTGCAAGAGTGAGGAGCGTGCGAGGGAAAGCCACCTTGCCCTTGGTGTCAGGAACATTTGTGGGAACGATATCTTGCTCTGAGGCAGAGGTTCAGGGATCTCTTTTGGGTGGAGGCATGCTTCTTCCAGCAGAGGGGCCGCCATCGGCATGGCTGGTGACACAGGTGCTTATGGATCTGCATCTGGAGAAAAATACTTGAGCGGAGCACAGATGATTGGGGCCTGGTGAGGCATTTTGTATTTTCTTCATAAAAACATGACTCTCGGTGACCTTTCCCGAATTCTTTTCTCTTGCGTGGATCATATTTCTTTGTATTTTTCTGATTGGCCATTATTTACTAGAGTGGGCACGATATCAGGTGTACATTTGAATTTGCTTTATTTTTATGCTAGCTCTGTGGGCAGAAGTTGGGTTTTTCCGGAGCCATAAAACAAACTATGATGATTGAGAATTCCCTCTATAATCGCCTTGACTCAGCATCCTTACCCCATAACGTGAATGGTGCCCCGTTGAATGACCGTGCTGCAGGCTCTGCCCACAGTGTCTCCTCTGGAGAGTTTTTCCAGGGTTGGAGGCCCGAGCATCCTCCCTGGTGAGGAGTACGGCCTGTGCTGTTGGAGACCCTGCCTGGTGTTCCACGTGGCTGCTAAGCCGTTGCTTCCTGTGGGTAACCTTTCCTCAAAGGATTCCCACCACAGCTGTTGACCCGCTAGATGAGATGGGCCGCCCTTTGCCGGATTTTAATAGCAGGCTGAGCCCACTCCTGTGCGCGCGTGAATTGTGCAATTCAGTGGAGAGGCTGGTGCCTGTGAATAATTTTAGCGTTGGCACCAATCGTGTTTGTAGTTACTGTAGTTTTATTGCTGACTGCAATCACATCGTTTCGGTTACAACAGGATGACCTAATTTTATATTTGTGTAGCTTTAGGAATCTTACGTGGAACTTTTAATGGAGTACCTACCACTTAACTTGGGAGGTAGGCACGTGGTGTTTGGAGTTGGACGTGGGTCTGCTGGCTGTGACCTTGGGCAGGTGTCTTGGCACCTGCACGTTGATCTGCCCCTTGGTAAATTCTGTGCCCCTTCCCTGGGTTCTCCTGGGAATCAGATGGGTAACGCGGGTGAGACGCGGGTCATGTTGTCCAGTAGCCACAGTTTGGTAGAAGGAATATTTTTGTGTTTTCATTGTTAAAAGCACAGGAAAGAATCTGCTGCATTTGTCTGTCTGCCTACCTACCTTTCTCTCTCCTTATCTGTTGTTTTTAAGGTTAGGTTGAAAGACCTCTGACAGCAACTAATTACATATTTTGGATATCACAGGGCAGGTTTTACTGTTTGTTTATTACGGAGGTGATTTCCATATCTGAATTTACCCCCCGGGCTGTTTTGGAAGCCGGCTAAGCACTTTGCATTGTGCTGACCTTTTACCTCCTTTCCTTAGCCAGCTGCCTGCCCCAGAATCCTGGCGGATGGGGGTGGCACTGGGCCAGCTCCTCCTGAAGGGTAAGGGGACTAGCTTAGGGATGGCTGATGTTATGATTGCTGGCCGCTGACCTTGTGTGAACAAATTATGGTGAGGAAGAGTTGATGGAGGAGGAGGACAAAGCAGGCACATATGAAAAATGAACTACAGAACAATTTTTTTGTCCAAAGATGTGGTGAGTGGCATTGGGCAGTTATCAAAATTAAAGTAGTCTTACTGAAACTAAGGTATGTGTTACGTCAGCCCCCCCCCCGCCCCCAGCATTCACTTGGCATTAAGTGTTAGAGAGCTGTCTGTCTGTCGTCCTCAATGGATTCAGAGTAGAACAAGGATTTGTGTCCTGGAGACACTCCTCACTTCCGTTGGGAGATTAAATGAAAGATTTTTTTAAGTTTTTAAAAAGGTTTTTATTTATCAGAGAGAGAGGGAGGGAGCATGCACATGTGAGATGGAGAGGCTGACTCCCCGCTGAGCATAGCCTGACTCAGGGATTCGATCCCAGGACCCTGATCGTGACCTGAGCGGAAGGCAGATGCTTAACCAACTGAGTCACCCAGACGCCACCTAAATGAAAGATTTACAAATGAAAGTCACCTTCCAGCCTGTGTGGGGAGAATCACCAGCTGAAACCTGGTGGAACTCGGTTCTCTGGGAATGTGGGGTCAAAGGCAGCCTGCAGAAGGGGAGTTTGAAGCTAAGTGTGAACCCAGAAGATGGGAATGGAGAGAGAGCAAAGGCATCCCAGCTGTGAGTTGGAGTTAGCAGGCTCTCCCGGCCAAGGCCCAAGTGGGGGTCTGGCTTGGGAAGCTGTAGGAACAGCCGCATAATAGACCAGTGATGTGAATTTATAAAAATTGCCATAAATAGGTCGTTGCTCTCAACTCGGATCTTGGTGTCTTTCCGAGAGCAGATTAACATAAGATGCTTAAGTTCTCTGGTGCAGACCTTGTAGACTCTCTCTCCAGTAGTGGGCTTCATGATTTTTAAAGTAGCACGTCACATGGTTCCCATGCTCAGCCTGGGGGTGCAGCGCCCAGGTGTGTTCCAGGCCGGGAGGTTCATGCAAGCTCACGTCAGCTGGGGCTCCCAGGTGGGCACTCTCCACCAGAGGCGGCCAGAGGTGGTTTCTGCAGTGCCAGGAAAAATAAGCAGGTCCACAGCCCACAGCATGCCAAGCCACATAGACCCAGGGGGCTTTCTTTCTATCTTCAGCACTTTGGGTAAATTTCTTCACGTCTCAAGTGCCTCAAGTGGCCACTTCCTGGTTTACCCCTAAACTGGTCTGGCAGGTGCACAGCAAGAGGTGGCCTGACATCAAGAATAGTCCCCAAGGGGCCTTCCCCCTAGCACAACCAGGGCTTCTGGGGGAGGAGGAGCCAGCCTGTGTTCCCAGAGGGTGCGTCTGCTGTCACTCTCTTCCCTCCTGCTCAGATTTCTTGTCAGGGCTTCCGGTGGAGATGATTCGAGGGAAATAATGAGTGACCCAAAGGGGAGTAAAGCTCTCTTTTATGCTTTTGTGGTTTCTTTGCAGCCTCTCCCTCTCCCTCGTCTTTTCTGCTTTTCTCGCCGGTACAGGTGTTTTCTCTAGCCATGTGAGAACTCGGAGTGCAGGTGCGCATCCTGCTGAGCAGGAGGTGGATCCCAGCAGTCATGCCCTGTAAACTTTGTTCCCAGAGAAGCCACCTCTTTCCACCCAGGTAGATAGGTGCTCAGGTGAGGATGGTATGGTGGCAGTGGGGGTGAGGGGCAGCATACCTTTCCAGACTATCAGGTTCTGGTGCTTGCACCCAGCACAGGGGTGAGGTGCAGCATGAGGACACTCCAGCCTGTGTGCATGCCTGGGCCTAGCAGGCAGTGGGGTGTTAGGGAGGGAGAAACGGGGGGGTGTGTGGAAGGTGACGGGATGAATTTGCGGTTGACTAGCTTTGGTGTCAGTGGAGGTGTGCATGAAATGGTGAGTTGTGTGTGCAGGGAGAGGTTAGAGCCCCAGGCAGGGTCCTGCGGGGGGCTGAGTCCTGGGGTGCAGAGGGGCTGGAAGAGGAACCAGTGGCCCCCAGCTCAGAATCCTGAGAATCCCTAAGAGGGGCAAGTGGCAGGAGCAGAGAGATTGTGGGAAGGTGTCTGTGCCCGGTCACCTTGTCCAGGAGTGAGTGAGGCCAGCCCATGGACTAACAGTTTAGTTGTATGTCATAGATTGGACACTGCAGAGCCCAGTGACAGCCCCAAGGGGCAGGGAGGGAGGTATGGCCTGCCCTCTCCAGGGCCACTGTGCTGTGGCCTTCACTGTTGTGCTGGAAGGTTGGTTGGAGGGATAGTGAAGAGGCTGTCGATCGTAAGTGGCCTGCATCCACACGCAGGCCTGGCCTGCCAACTGGCCCAGGGCCCTTCCTCTTCCAGGGTGTTGGGGTTTCCAGCTGTGCTGACAGAATGACAGGACAGCCTTGCCTGGCCAGGGTCTCCCGGGAGGCCAACCCGGGAACGGAGAGTTCAGAGACTGGGCAGTGTCACATGGACACAGCAGGTTCATCGGTACTATTCCAGACTGTGTGTGCAGCATGTATGATTGAAAACTTTTAGAACAGAAGACAGCCTTGCCGTGTAGTACAGTGACGTTCACTGGGGCTCTTTTGAGGTCCCCTGATTCATAATTGTCCATGAATTAATTGATGGCTTGTCTCCTTCCCCTGGGCAGGTTGCCTCTTTCCAGCCTCCGGCGTGGTTGGCCTCCCCTCCAGCCTTTGGGAAGTGACGGTAGCTGTGCCTATATCAGTTACTCCGGCTGTCCTTCTGGGGAGACGGGGAGGCAGGGCAGGCGGGCAGGCTTCACCCACACCCACCTGGGTGAAAGGTGAGGGTGTGCCCCGCGTCCGGTGCAGAGCGAGCAGTTCCTGCCCAGGGTGCAGTAGGTCAGGGGTGCTGGGATCCCACAGACAGTCTTTGTTGTTGTTGTTCTAGGTGTAGTTGGGTGGGTCGGTAGATATTCTTATGTTGTGGACACAGTGGAATGCAAGGGCAGGCTTGTGGGCAGACAGCAGCCCTGGAAACAGACCCCTCCTTATTTGACTTTGTCTCCATGCCTGGTTAAGGGGCCCAGCCATGGCTCTGTTGAGGCTGGCTCGTGGCTCGTGGGGCTCAGGGGTGAGGTGTCCCCAGAAGGCAGACACACTGATGAGCTCACAAAGGGCCTGGGAGCTTTGAAAGTTCATTCCTGAGGGTCAGATGTAGTGAGCTACAGTGGACAGGTATTTTATTTTGTTAGATACGTTTTAAGAAATTATGATTTTTTTTATTTGAGAGAGCGCGCGCGCACGAGTAGGGGAGCTGCAAGCAGAGGGAAAGGGAGAAGCAGACTCTGCTGAGCAGGGAGCCCGATGTGGGGCTCGATCCCAGGACCCTGAGATCACGACCAGAGCCAAAGGCAGGTGCTTCACGGACTGAGCCACCCAGGCGCCCTATTTTAAGAAATTATTAAGAGAGAATCACAAACGTACAGGAGAAAAGAGCCCAGCATAGCAGAGCCCGATAACGGCCTGCCCGACTTCACCAGTTCCCACCGGTGGCCAGCTTCTACCTCTGCTCCTCTGTGCGCTCCACCCCCAGGGATCTTGAAGCAGACCCTAGACTTGACGAAAGATGAAATTGCATTGATAAATACTTCAGCATGTGTCGGTAAAAGATAGTAGCTCGTTTAAAACATAACCACACTATCCTATGCCACCTAAAAATATTTATCAGTAATTCCTCGATGCTATGAGCTGACAGTTGTTTGGAGGAGGAGTCCTCATTGAGTGGGACACTGATGGCCCTGCCCACCTGCCTTACCTGTTTGGGAGAGAAGGTTTAGGCACATGAAGGTTGAATAGATGACACTTGAGTTTCAGGAGGCTCGAGAGGCTGCATTTTAAAAATAGCTTTAGGGGCACCTGGGTAGCTCAGTGGTTGAGTGTCTGCCTTTGGCTCAGGGCATGATCCTGGGGTCCTGGGATTGAGTCCTGCATCAGGCTCCCCTTGAGAAGTCTGCTTCTCCCTCTGCCTGTGTCTCTGCCTCTCTCTGTGTGTCTCATGAATAAATAAAGTCTAAAATAAATTAAAATAAATTAAAATAATAAAATAAAATAAAATAAACAACCGCTTTCTGGCGGTATGACTTCACCCACTGTCCCTATGCCCACCCAGAGCATGCACTTCAGTGGGTTGAATCCATTCACACACAGGGGCACCCAGCACCATCCCTCCCCTCGGCCATCCACCCCACTCAGTGGTCATGTGTACCCCAACCCCCGGCAAACACTTCTCCCTTCTGGCTCTGTAGATTTGCCTGTTCTGGACACTTGACATAAATGGAGGTGTACAGTATGTGGCTTTTTGAGTCTGGCTGCTTCCTTCCTATGGTAGGATATCCTCAAGGTTCATGAGTGTGGTAGCGTGTGTCAGGTGCTTCACTCCTTTTTAATAGTAAAGAACATTCTGTTGGATGAATAGGCCACATTTTCTCTACCCATTCATCAGTGGAAGGACATTTGGGCTGTTTCTGTTTGTTTTGTTTTTTTTTTTTTGTTATTTGAGTAATGGTGTTGTGAACCTCTGTGTACAGGATGTTGGGTGGACACGTGTTTGGTTCTCTAGCATGGACACCGGGGCGTGGAAGTGCGGGGCTGTGTACTAACACCATGTTTTGAGAAACCACCAGACTGGTGTCCATAGCAGCTGCACTGTTGTGCATCCCCAGCGGCAGCACATGGGGGTTCTGGATTCTCCACCGCCTTGCCAGCACTTGTTACCCTCCATCCTTTGGATTCTAGCCATCCTGGTGGGTGTACAGTGGCATTTGGCCTCAGTGTTGATTGGCATTTCCCCGACAGTGATAGGAGGTAGCATTGAAAGCATATATTGTTTTTCTTTTTCTTTTTTTAAAAATATTTTATTTATTTATTTATGAGAGACACAGAGAGAGGCAGAGACACAGGCAGAGGCAGAAGCAGGCTCCATGCAGAGAGCCCAACGTGGGACTTGATCCCGGGTCTCCAGGATCATGCCCTGGGCTGAAGATGGCGCTAAACCACTGAGCCACCTGGGCTGCCCCTTCTTCTTCTTCTTCCTTCTTCCTTCTTCCTTCTTCCTTCTTCCTTCTTCCTTCTTCCTTTTCTTCTTCCTTCTTCTTCTTCTTTCTTCTTTTTTTAAACGCAGGCTCCGTGCCCAGCATGGAGCTTGCACTCAGGACCCTGAGATCAAGACCTGAGCTGAGAGCGAGGCGGACGCCTAACCGTTGACGGAGCCACCCAGGCGCCCCTGTGATTGTAAATGTTTTTAAACACGAGTCTGTGGATGCCAGGACAGAGGGTGGGATTTTCACTTACTAGATTTGCACAGGGAGTTCTTCAAACCTTTGTCTGCAGATACTGCAAACCTGGTTCTGCAGATACTGTCTCGCCTGCCTCCCTGACAGAGGTCAGACCCCTGAGCAAACACTGGACCCACACCTTCAGATAGAATTGACTGCAGACGCTATGTTTAGGTTCCATCTCCTGCCATTAATAATCCCTCACATCTGTATAAAGCCCTGGAAAGAGCTTATAAATCATCCCGAGGGTGGCCAGTCCGTAAGTTTGTTTGCCATGCTTCACTCTCTGCAGAGTGATCTCTGTGACACCTGCCTCCTGCCACATGTGTAGCCTGCAGTCTTTGTGGGGAGGGGTTAAGAGGTGGCCTTGAGGCGCTAGCAGAATCCTTGAGCCACCTGGATAGCTTTTTGAGAACAGGATTCAGAGCTGTTGAGGTGCCCTCTTCAACATCCTGCATTATCTGCAGGAGCCCTTTGCTTGGAGATCTTGCTGCTTTCAGACATGGGATCTGTTTCTTCAGAATCGGCCAGGCTAGGGAGCTTGGCTCCATGCCTGCTGAATAACACGTAGATAACCATGAACACTTTGCAGGTTGCGTTAAGCTAAGGTGATTCCCAGTGGATTGAGTTTTGCCGACTTGCTCTTTGCCTCCATGATCATCAAAGCAGGTTGTGTGCTGACTCTTCCCAGGTGTGCCTGTCCCAGCCTCTCCCTTTGCCCCTAGCCACGTCACATGTGGTTAAGTCCACACACCACTCCTCTGCTCCCACCCCCGACTTGTCGTCCCCAGGCAGAGACTCTCCTGTGTCAGGCAGTGGCTCTTCTGAGCCAGTGATCAAGCCTGAAGCCCCAGGGTGCCTCTGAAGCCTGTCTGGCTGGAGCGGGTTATCCTCCTCACCC
Organism: Canis lupus familiaris; assembly: GCF_011100685.1. NCBI lineage: Eukaryota > Metazoa > Chordata > Mammalia > Carnivora > Canidae > Canis > Canis lupus. Next base: position 3,004 of record NW_023330500.1, on the reverse strand, counting down.
CCACTCATGCCACTTTGGGCCACTGTCTCCTGGAAGACTGACTGCCTCTACTTCTTACTGGTCTCACGCCCTGCCCTGCCCACCATCCATACTGCAGCCAGAGTGGTCTTCTGTCTGTTAAAGACTTATTCATTTGAGAGAGCATGTGAGAGAGCATGAACGGGAGATGCAGAGGGAGAGGGAGAGGGAGAGAGAGAATCTCAAGCACACTCCCCACTGAGTGCAGAGCCATACATAGAGCCTCATCTTGCCACCCTGATACCATAACCTGAGCCAAAACCAAGAGTTGGATGCTTCCTCAACTGAGCCACCCAGGCGCCCCCAGAGGGGTCTTCTTGAGACAGAAACAGTAACTTAAAGCCCCTGGATGCTCTTCCTTCACCCTTAGCATAAAACCCAGCTGCCTCCCCTGGCTGCCTGTGGGTCATCCTCTCTGACCATAGCTGCCTGCTCTTGACACCAGCCACCCTGTCCTTGACCTGCCCTTGACCTCTGCCCAGAGTCCTGTTTTACCTTTGGGCCTGAAAGGCTTGCCCTCCAGCTGATCCTTCTGGGCTTCCATGTCATCTAGGAGGTCCCCTCTTGGACCCTGTCTACTTTTTGGCCTCCCTATGTGAGCTCTAGAGGGGCAGGAGGAGGACTTTACTGCCAATGTCTGCATCCTCCCCGTGGCTGGCATGTGGGAGGCAGTCAACAAACGCTTGCCGAAGGAGCAAATAAATGCAGGCCGCATGCCTCTCTGGGCCTGTAATGGAACCATTTGTTCCAATTAGCCGAAGACTAATAGCTAGTTTGGCTTTTGTAACTGGGCATCTTTGAAAGCATGACACCTGTTTATATTGGTAGGTCCTCCTCCCACTCAGTAGGCTTCAGAAGGTAAAAACAGGAGAAATTGTGATAAGAAAACATACAATTTTGGGTTTTCATTATAGTTCTTGGTAGCTTTTCCCCCTTCTGTTAGCTTCCTTTTTATTGTGGGGCATCCGGTATAGAGCTTAGGAAGAAGGAGCATGGTCCCGGGGCTCCAGGAGGTAGCAGAGGGGCTGGCTGTGCCGGAGGGAGCCGTGAGGTGCATCCTGAGTCCCCAAGGAAGAAGACAGGAACCATGAGGAAGGGAGCCGGAATAGACCTGGCTCTGAAGCCGTTGAAAGGAAACACACTTTTATTGGTTGAGGCAGGGCAGCTAGCCTGAGCAGAGACACCCATAGACACCCACTCCGGAGGATTCTCTGTGTCTCCTTTTCATGGAGTCTTCAGTGGCGCCTGAGCCGGTCTCTCAAGACAGCAGCCACATGCATCCCCCAGAGTCCAGTGCTCCTGCCTGGACACAAGGGGTTCAGGGCCATCAGGGACTCATCTGTGGACTCTCTGGGTTTCTTCTGTGCCAGACTCCAGGAGGTTGGTGGGTGGCAGTGAGATTGGCAGGTGGCTAAACGGCTGCCAACTTCCTGGGTCAGCTGGGTGTGGCCTGGAGGCCTGATGGTAGGGGTGGGGGTGAGGTTCCACTCCTGGACTCCACCGGCCACCCCGGGCCTCTGAGCAGAGGGGACAGTGGGCTGGGTAGTGCTGGACAGGTCGGGGAGGGGCCAGTGGCCCCTGGAATTGGGTCTATTAATGGAATATGAAGTTTGTTAGATGGCTGGGAAAGACTAAATTCAGAACACATCCCAGGTCCAGGTAAGGGGCTAATACCTGGTAAAATGCTGGTTGTGTCACACTGTCCCCTTCTCCTAGGAGATTGCCGAAGATGGCGGAAGCTCACCAAGCCGTGGCCTTCCAGTTCACTGTCACCCCAGACGGTATCGACCTGCGGCTGAGCCATGAAGCTCTTAAGCAAATCTATCTGTCTGGACTACATTCCTGGAAGAAGAAGTTCATCAGATTCAAGGTTTGTGGATCCTTGTTTAAATCTATGTGGTGCTCACGCTAGCACCTGAGAATGCGTCTGGGTGCTGGTGCAGGATGGGTGTGTCAGTGCTGACGGGCACGGGGTTGGTACTTCATCGGGACTTATGAAACACTTCCACATGTACTGGCTCACTGAGTTCTTTTACTTTTATTTATGTATTTATTTTAAAGATTGTATTTATTTACTCATGAGACACACAGAGAGCCAGAGACATAGGCATACGGAGAAGCAGGTTCCATGTGGGGAGTCCAGTGCGGGACTTGATCCCAGGACCCTGGAATCACAACCTGAGCCGAAAACAGACGTTCAACCACTGAGTCACCCAGGTGTCCCAGGCTCACTGAATTCTTGAAGAAATTCTGTAAGGCAGGCAGGCTGGTTTGGCACCCTGTAGGCAGGTGAGGCGGTTGTTCAGGGAAGCAAAGACTAAAATCCACGTCTCTGAGTTCAGAACTCTTTACACCTTGGAGAAGGAGGATCGTTTCCAGCTGTACGAATCGCAGTGAGTTTATCTAACAGATGCCTCGCTGATAAGACAGTCAGATGTTGAAATATATGCATGTAAATTCAAATAGAGTTGACTTCACATGTTCTCAATTCTGTTTACCTGAAAGACTGGAAATTTATTCACTTTTTTTAAAGATATTTTATTTATGAGAGAGAGCACGCACATGAGCAGGGGGAGGGGCAGAGGGAGAAGCAGACTCCCTGCTGAGCAGGGGGCCTGACTACAGGGTTCCATCCCAGGACCCCAGGACCGTGACCCAAGCCAAAGGCAGACGCCCAACCGAGCCACCCAAGCTTATTTTTTTTATTCAAGCACAAGTCTCGTTTTCCACTTAATCATTATTTTGAAAATCATAGGAGGAATAAGATGCATGTTTGGAAAGAATTCAAGTGAGATGACAGTTCATCAAGTTACCTGCCGCAAGGAATGAGGAAAACTCATAACCGTTTATTTATTTTCCAGTTTCCTTTTCAGAGGGTGTAGCTCAGACTAGCGCTGTTGAGAAGGCCAAGGAGCCAGAGTAGGTGAGAGCAGTGACTCAGAAGGGCGACAGGCCCCCTGGGAACCGGCCTGGCTGGGCAGGTGCT